>NC_048300.1:109780707-109958486 GCF_013100865.1 Trachemys scripta elegans
GGGGCACGCCGGGCCGCGGGGCCGGGAGGTGCGCCGGGCCGCTGGGGGCCGGCAGTGCTGGGCGGGCCGGGGGTGGTCGGCCGGGGCCGGCACCCCAGGGCCCGAGCCGACCCAGGCTGGAGCCGCCGGGGGGCCAGCCTGGGCCGCGCCTCCTCTCCCCACTCCCCCCTTACCTGCTTCAGGCTTCCCGCGAATTAAATGTTCGCGGGAAGCAGGGGAGGGGGCGGAGACTTTGGGGAGGGGGTGGGGGCAGAGTTGGGGCGGGGGGCATGGGCGGGGCTGGGGGCGGGGCCCCGTGGAGTGTCCTCCATTTGGAGGCACAAAATATGGTAACCCTATACTTGGGAGACTGTTCCCTGGAATGACAGATCTGACTGTCAGGAAGTTTTTCTTAACTTTCAGCCTGAATTTCTCTTTTCTTAATTTCATCTCTTTATTCCTGGTTAGATTTTTAGCTGTGTTACATGTTGTTAGTATCACATTGTTGAAAAGAGAAAGCAGGGGATTTCCTTCTCCCACCTCCTGGATTACGCAGGAGGAAAGACAAACTTCCTTGAGCAGGAAGAACATGTCCCATCATGAATACAGCTCTGTTGCAGTTTAAGTACCAAAATCTGTCCCTAATCTTGCCATCCCAGCCAGTATGTACAATATTGCTTTGGTAGGCATGCTAATTATAACAGAACTATCATTGCATACTTTTTAGAGCTGGGAGTAATACACCTTGGAAAGAACAGGCAATGGGAATATGGTTAAAATGAGGATGGAAGGAAGTGTGTGCATGTGGGGGGGGGGATGGGATGGGACGCTGATAAAATCAGGTTTCCATGTTAGATTGTTTTTCATTACACCTCCGGGAATATTGCTCTAGTTCACTCCTGCAGTCAACAGGAAGACTGTAAACATATTTGTTTGGGGCATGGAAAAAATTATGGGGAAAAAAAGCCAAACAAGTATAGATTAGACCAAAACAGATATATTAGTGGGTTGCCCACTAACCACCCTTTTTGGCCTATGACTATGGGCCACTTCACCTTGAATGGTCCTTATTTATGCTAAACTATCTTTTCGATCTTGTTTTTAGCTGGGACACTCCTGGTATCTTTCCCAGACCTGAAGAAGAGCTCTCTGTGGAGCTTGAAAGCTTGTCTCTCTCTCACAAATAGAAGTTGGTCCAATAAAAGATATTACCTCACCCACCTTGTCTCTCTAATATAGACCAGTGGCAGCTGACATTTAATTTGTCTAAAGAAAATGACCTTGAAGAAAAGAGTTATCTTGACAAGGGAGGTGTGATGGTGGCAGACCAGGTGCCAGCTCTTGCCAAGGCTTTAGGCCTCAGCCGAGCACTGGAAAATTCATTCCTGGAAACCAATCCAGCTCTCCTGTGTGTTAGTATGGTTAAGATGGGTATTGGAATTACAACAATATGTTTAGACTTTGTGAAATGCTTGTAAGTTGCTACATGTATTAATCCTACTTATACGGTCTGTATCTGATGCTATAAGATAACACGTAAGTGTTTGCTATATACCTGTAAAACATTTGTTCTGAACTACATAACTAGGGCCCTTCCAAATTCACGGTCCATTTTGGTTAATTTCACAGTCATAGGATTTTAAAAATCGTAAATTTCATGATTTCAGCGATTTTAAATCTAAAATTTCAGTGTTGTAATTGTAGGAGTCCTGACCCAAAATGGAGTTGTGAGAGGGAGGGCTGCAAGGTATTGCTACCCTTATTACTGCACTGCTGCTGCTGGCAGAGGTGCTGCCTTCAGATCTGGGCAGCTGGAAAGCAGAGACACAGCCAGCAGCAGCGCAGAAGTAAGGTTGCATGGGATGGCATTGCCACCCTTACTTCTGTGCTGCTGCTGGCAGGGCGCTGCCTTCAGAGCTGGGAGCCCAGCCAACCGCCGCTGCTCTCCCGCTGCCCAGCTCTGAAGTCAGCGCAGAAGTAAAGGTGGCAATACCATGACCTCCCTTAAATAATCTTGTGACCCCCTGCAACTCCCTTTTGGGTTAGGACCCACAATTTGAGGAACACTGGTTTCCCCCCTGAAATCTGTATAGTGTAGGGTAGAAGTACACACAAGACTAGATTTCACAGCAGGAGACCAGATTTCACGGTCCGTGACGCATTTTTCATGGTCGTGAATTTGGTAGGGCCCTATATATAACTCACCAAACAAGAAAAAACTTTGCCTACTGCTAAATGCTAAATCCTTATGAATGGTATTTTCTCTTGCCCATCAGGAAGGACTATCAAAACTAAATGGGCCATTGTGGGATGTCATATTACAAAGACTTTTGCATGTAGCCTTTGCAGGGGCAATTAGCAAAGGGCTTGTCCCATCAGCTTGAATTCTGGAAGAAGGAAATAAAGATAGCTGATATGAAATTTTTTCATCTCTTTGCTGTTTGGAGTCTCTCAGGGTTGGATCTAGGAAAGAGAAGCAGAGATCCCTTGGGTCAAACTGGGTTAGCCCTAAAAGACATTCAGTGCTGACAGATTGCTACAACTCTGACATTTTGGAACCATAGAGTGTAACTCATTTGTGTATACATGTTTGCCTGCTTTAACCTGTAAATAACTCTCTCATTTCTTTTTCCTAGTTAATATATCCTTAGTTGGTTTACCGTAGGATTGGCTACAAGTATTGTCTTTGGTGTGAGATCTGAGATACAAATTCACCTAGGATAAGTGATGAGTCCCTTGGGACTGGAAGCAACCTGAATCTTTTGTAATCTTTGGTGTGTGGCAACCAACTATCACCAAGTCCAGCTTGCCTAGGTGGCAAGATAGAGTCTGGAATGCCCCAGGGGACTGTCTGTGACTCCATGGTAAAACTGTTATAGTGCTTCAGCAGTTCACACTTGTTACTGGGTTGGTGAAATCTAGTTATAGAACATACCCCCAGTTTGGGGTCTCTGCCCTGCTTTTTTGATAGTCTGCCCTGAGATGTGGCACAGAGGTTTGTGTGCTCTGCTGGGCAAATGTATAAAAACAGGCCTCACCTGTGGGCAGGGGACATGGGACTAGCTTGGAGGCACTCTGGGAGTTTTACTGCATGTCTGTGTTCCCTCACACCTGAAACTGCTCCTTTCCTCTCTTAATGGCTACGTCATTGTTTTCTTGGTAACATTTATATTACAATGGGCATTCCACAAAATAATCACATGCTCCATACTCACCTTAGCACTCTTCACGCCATGTTTTACTCCTTTGCCCCATAATGCCAGCTGCCACCTCTGTCTGCCACTCTAATTCACTCCTCTAATATGCGGGGCTTTTCTATAGCATAGATACTACACTTTAAGGTTTCCTCATTCATTCATCCATCTCTAGCTCTGCCAAACCTAAACAACATTCAACAACTATCTAAAGACCCCTAAAGCAATCACAGAATATCTCTGCCCAAAGTCTCAGCTGGTATAAATTGGTGCATTTCCCTTGAAGTCGATGACTTACACCAACTAAGGGATCTGGCCCGTTCTCTTTACCTGAGTGTGGGGCAGTGCCGAGGCTTTCCCCCATTTCCTCCCCCCCATAAAGGATTTGATGGATAGGGGTAAGTCTGGGCACCGCCCTCCCAGGATTCCCAACTCCCAGCAGTATGATGAAGCCCGTTTTCTCCTGGTCACCTGGTAACATCAGTATCTGACAATACCTGCTAGCAAGGTACATGGTAGTCACACCTGAGATTTGCTGGCACTTTTACTTAGGTCTTGTTGGGGCCATTCTCTGTGTGATTTTCTCTCACTTAGGGATAAGATCACTCTGCAGCCTCTGCCTTCCCTCTACTGAAAGCTCAGCCAAGACAAAGTCACAAAGTTTACAGATGTAACACCTCTATAGTAAATGACATCTGTACTTAAAATCAGGTGATTTATCCAGTCAGACATCTGTGATTTGGCATTATACAGCACATGGATAAATGCCAAGTAGCTTTAACCACTCAGAGTACAATAGCTCCCTGAAACAAATCGTCTAGGGTGTATTAGTAATATTATGACATACAGAAATATAAATACATCATATAAGGTGCACTGTCTCCCTCTAGGTATACCTAATAAGGCTGTAAATCCGTCAAGGAGTGATGGTGATATAACAAGCCATGATGCAATGTCCCAAGGACCTTTGAGTAGAATCTCTGTGTATTTTGGGGCTAACACTTGCTTTAAAAAATTCCATATCTTTAATTTATGTCTTTTGTTTCCCTCCCCTTCCTCTCTTGTCTCTTTCCCCATACTTTGTCTCCCTCACACATTTCTGATTCTTGAAAATCTAAATGATAAACTTATTTAAATTCCAAAAAAGTACATAATAGGCTTCTTGGGATACCTTTTGTCATGAATAATAATGTTAGAAGCAGATGTTTTTACTGCATTGAGTGCAGCCTTTTGCTGCAGAACTGAAAGACAGTCAGCCAGCACCAATTGTGTCCTAAGGCCGAAAACCATTTCATAACTCATGTTTAAGGACTGATGGCTAAAAGTGAGGAGAGTCTTCATAGCCTTCCCGTGCTGAGCATAGGGCAAGCAGGTCAGTTTCTATGAACATGCAAGTATGCCCACAAATATCATTTTGTTCCCAGAACATACCCCCACTTGTGTCCCTACATGACTTTGTATGCACTGAAACAGGCCAAAGACAAGCATTTGTTCTGATTGAATATTTGTCCCAGGACCTGATTCCTGTGCAACTATTGCTAAAGCTATTGGTAACGGTCCTGAGATTTATTTAATAGATTCATAGAGTTTAAGGCCAGAAGAGGCCTTTAGATCATCAAAACACAGGCCATTAAATTTCAGCCAGTTTCCTCAGTATTGAGCCCAATAAGTAGCGTTTGGCTAAAGCATATCTTCCAGTGTGGCATCGAGTCTTGATCTGAAGATATCAAGAAAAAGTCACTTGATAGTTTATTCCAATAGTTAATCACCCTCACTGTTACAAAATGGTTGTTGTTATGTCTTGCTCTGCTAGATTAAAGATCCTTTTAGTATTCAGCATTTTCTCCTTATGAAGGTACATACACCCTATGATCAAGTCATCTCTTAATCTTTTTGGATGAGCTAAAAAGATTGCACTCCTTATGTCTCTCATTGTAAGGCATTTTTTCCAGTCTCAAATCATTTCTCTGGCTCTTTTCTGCACTCACTCCAGTTTTTCAACATCCTTCTTAAAATGTGCACACCAGAACTGGATGCAGTATTGCAGTATTGATCTCATCAATGTCATGTACAGAATCACCTCCGTACTCCTACTCACTACTCCGACGTCTACATCCAAGGATCACATTAGGTCTTTTTGACACAGTATCGCACTGTGCGATGGGAGCTCAATTGTTTATCCACTGTGATTTCTAAATCCTTTTCAGAGTCACTGCTTTCCATTCTGTAGGCCTGGCCTGCATTCCTTGTGCCTACATGCATAACTTTGTATTTGGTTGTATTAAAACTCAGCTTACCAAGTGATCCAGATCATTATTTACCACTCTGCTAATCTTTGTATTATCCTCAAATTTTATCAGTAGTGATTTTAATATTTTATTTCCAGATCATTGATGAAAATGTTGAACAGTGTTGGGCCTAGGACTGATCCCTGGAGGATCCTACTAGAAACCCGTCCATCCCTGATTCAGTGACTATTCCCCATTGAGCCACAACTTTTTGAGATCTGTAAGTTAGCCAATTCTTAATCCATTTAATGTATGCTTTATTTATATTGTATAGTGTTAATTTTCTAATCAGAATGTTGGGTGGTACTAAATCAAATGCCTTACAAAAGACTAAGTATATTACAAATACACAGTTACCTTTATCAACCAAATTTATAATATCATGAAAGAATGAAAACAGGTTTATTTGACAAGACCTAATTTCCATAAAGCTATGTTTTCTGGCATTAATTATATTCCTGCCCTTTTAATTCTTTATCAGTTGATCGTATATCAGCGTATCCATTATTTTGCCTGACATTGATGTCAGGTTAACCATCCTGTAGTTACCGGGGTCATGGTTCTTGCCCTTTCTGAATATTGGCACAACAGTAACACTCTTCCTGTCTTCTCAAATTTCCTCAGTCTTACAAGATTTATTAAAAATTAACATTAGAAAGCCAAAGGTCTCCTTTGCCAACTCTTTTAGGAATCTTGGATGCAAGAAAACTTAGTCTCAAAAATACACCCTTTTGTGTGGTTAGATGGAGACATTTTTGTTTTACTAACACATACAGCAGCGGGTATATCCATATAGCAATCCATGACTTCAACCTACAGGGCAGAGAAATGTGGTCCGTGTGTCAGATGTTGTTTGTGAAGTCCTAAAATGTAGCCCCTGGCATGCATCAACTTTAAAAACAAGGTGCAGCCATAGCTGTAAATTGTTCCATTTTTAATTAGATATTGTCTTTGGTCCTCCTAGTATGGGAGATTCCTTAGCTGGCATTAAGGATGGGATGTCGAGGGTATGATGGGATGGCATGGGGTGAGAGGAGGAGGAATGTGCTTCAGCTGTTCTGATTGGTGGAGTGGCTAACTGAAGATTCTTAGTCAGGGCCGGCTCCAGGGTTTTGCCCGCCCCAAGCAGCCAAAAAACAAAAAACAACAACAACAACAAAAGCCGTGATTGTGATCTGTGGCGGCACTTCGGCGGGAGGTTCTTCGCTCCGAGCGGGAGTGAGGGACCGTCCGCCGAATTGCCGCTGAATAGCTGGACCTGCCGCCCCTTTCTTTAGTGGCCGCCCCAAGCACCTGCTTGCCAAGCTGGTGCCTGGAGTCGGCCCTGTTCTTAGTGCAAGTTAGAGCAGCCCTGAGGCTGCTCTGACCAGTGCCAGGAGCTCCTCCCACAGACCTCAGGATCATGGGGAGGGGAAGGTAGTAGAAAGCGCTGCTCTGACAGGCCTGGGGATCCAGCCAACAGGTTACTCCTCTTTTTTAGACAGGGGAAGCCATAGCTGAATTTCTGCCTTAGTTTCATGAGGAAAGTGGTCAGATCTTTGAACAGTTTGTTTAATTGCCTCTGTTTCAGGATTCTGGTGGGGCTTTTGGGAGCCTTGTCCCGGTGTTGTGCCAAGCCATCTACCATCCCATATATCACTTCCAGCATGAACACTAAAGGGTGAAAGCTTCACATTCTCTTTTCATAAGTATTCTTGCAAGTAAAACTCCATCAGTTGAATGCTCTTGAAAAGTGAACCCTAAAGTGGCAGGAGCATGGTTGGAGTTAATCCATTTTTAAATTCAAGCAAGTACTCACGGATATTTTTTGCAGTATTAACTCGACTCTAGTTACTTACTGAGATGAGAAACATTTCAGACTGTCTTGCCCATTTAGGCTCCAATAACCTATTCATTTCCTGTCACCTTAAATTCAGTGCTGCTTATTTTTGCTGCCTGTGCATTCAAACCATTCTATCAGCATCTCACAGGAGTTTGGGAATGTATTGAGTTATTTCAAAGTAATTTGCCCACAACATTTCATTACTTTGACTGAATTGAACTGCTCAGCTATCCAAGAGCACCCAAATTTACAGTTTCATGCAAATATATATTTTTATCAAACCAACAACATAATAACAAAAGCATACAGAGCATTTGCAGCTGATGGATTGCATGGTTGATATTCAAGCTACACTATTATGCAGTCTTGGACTTGGCTTTTTAAAAAAGGAAATCATCACAGCATTAATATTTTACTGCTGAACTTGATGCTAGCACTCAGAAAAGCTTTCTTTAATAGCCAAACCCTGTTACTGGTTTTTTTTAAAATTATCTTGAAATTTGTGAGTCCAATGCTCATTTACACGGCTACAGAAGTGTAAAGGGACATTAATTTAAATGAGAATCGGTCCTTATGAGACTGTGGAAACCTTTACTAAGATTTTGTCATTAGACCCCTATGTCACCCCTGCTCTGTCTCTTTACGCTACGTGCCATTGAAATCAGTGGAATAATTGTCAAAACTGGAGCTGTACAAAAACTTGGCACAAACCTACTTGGTCGTATGTATTGGCACAAACTCTAAACTCAGATCAGTTCTCAAAGAGTAAACCTATGCCTGGGCCTGTTTTTTGAGTGAACTCAGGTAGATTTATGGTTTTGCATCAAAATCACACAAAAATTATCAATTTTCCTCATCTTGATATAAAACTCTGTGAAACTTGAGAATTTGAATGACTTTTCCTTTGATCCAAACAAACCCTTGTCTCAGTCTTTCCCTTCCTCCCCATTCCTGGTAAAAGAATACACTGAGCAATAGCATCTTGATCTGACTAAATTTTAGCAAACAAAATGGTTGTGTAGGAATGCCCTAATGCAAGTAATCTGTTTCTCCTCTGTCATGGCATCTCCAGCAAAATCATGATTGTGATACCGGCAGCATCCATATTTTGAGATTCCTGAAAATGCAAATCTACTCATTACATATACAGATGTAGTGATCCTCAGCTATTATAAAATGCATGCATGTAGCACTGGAGGCAGAACACGGATGTTTAGAACATAAGAATGGCCATACAGGGTCAGACCAAAGGTCTAGCCCAGCATCCCGTCTTCCAACAGTGGCCAATGCCAGGTGCCCCAGAGGGAATGAAGAGAATAGGTAATCATCAAGTGATCCATCCCATTGCCCATTCCCAGCTTCTGGCAAACAGAGGCTACGGTCAACATCCCTGCCCATCCTGGCTAAAAGCCATTGATGGACCTATCCTTCATGAATTTATCTAGCTCTTTTTTGAACCCTGTTATAGTCTTGGCCTTCACAACATTCTCTGGCAAAGAGTTCCACAGGTTGACTGTGCGTTGTGTGAAGAAAGACTTCCTTTTGTTTGTTTTAAATTTGCTGCCTACTAATTTCATTTGATGACCCCCAGTTCTTGTGTTATGAGGAGTAAATAACACTTCCTTATTTACTTTCTCCACACCCGTCATGATTTTATAGACCTCTATCATATCCCCCCTTAATCGTCTCTTTTTCAAGCTGAAAAGTCCCAGTCTTTTTAATCTCTCCTCATACGGAAGCTGTTCCATATCCTCTAATCATTTTTGTTGCCCTTTTCTGTACCTTTTCCAATTCCAATATATCTTTTTTGAGATGGGGTGACCACATCTACATGAAGTGTTCAAGATGTGGGTGTACCATGGATTTATAATGAGGCAATATGATATTTTCTGTTTTATCTATCCCTTTCTTAATGATTCCCAACATTCTGCTATATTTTTTGACTGCTGCTGCACATTGAGTGGATGTTTTCAGAGAACTATCCACAGTGACTTCAATATCTCTTTCTTGAATGGTAATAGCTAATTTAGACCCCATTATTTTATATGTACAGTTGGGATTATGTTTTCCAATGTGCATTATTTTGAATTTATCAACATTGAATTTCATCTACCATTTTGTTGTCCAGTCACCCAGTTTTGTGAGATCCCTTTGTAACTCTTCACAATCTGCTTTGGATTTAACTATCTTGTGTAGTTTTGTATCATCTGCAAATTTTGCCACCTCACTGTTTACCCCTTTTTCCAGATCATTTATGAATATGTTGTCAACGGTTTTCTGAAAATCCAAGTACACTATATCCACTGGATCACCCTTTTCCACATACTTGTTGACCCCCTCAAAGAATTTTAGTAGATTGGTGAGGCACAATTTCCCTTTGCAAAAATCATGTTGACTCTTCCCCAACAAATCATGTTCATCCATGTGTCTGATAATTCTATTCTTTACTATAATTTCAACCATTTTGCCCTTTACTGAAGTTAAGCTAACCAGCCTGTGATTGCCGGGATCACCTCTGAAGCCTTTTTTAAAACTTGGCATCACATTAGCTATCCTCCAGTCATCTGGTACAGAAGCTGATTTAAATGATAGGTTACATACCACAGTTAGTAGTCCTGCAGTTTCACATTTGAGTTCCTTCAGAACTCTTGGATGAATGCCATCTGGTCCTGGTGACTTGTTACTGTTTAGTTTACCAATTTGTTCCAAAATTTCCTCTAAACACACCTCAATCTGGGACTGTTCCTCAGATTTGTCACCTAAAAAGAACGGTTCGGGGTTTGGAAATCTCCCTCACATCCCCAACCATGAAGACCGATGCAAAGAATTCATTTAGTTTCTCCGCAATGGCCTTATTGTCCTTGAGTGTTCCTTTAGCATCTTGATCATCCAATGGCCCCACTGGTTGTTTAGCAGGCTTCCTGTTTCTGATGTACTTAAAAAAAATGTTGCTATTATTTTTTGTCTTTGGCTAGATGTTCTTCAAAAAAAATTTTGGGGCTTCCTAATTGTATTTTTACATTTGCCAGAGTTTATGTGCCTTTCTATTTTCCTCACTAGAATTTAACTTCCACTTCTTAAATGATGCCTTTTTGCCACTCACAGCTTCTTGTACTTTGTTGTTTAGCCACAGTGGCACTTTTTTGGTTCTCTTACTGTATTTTTAAATTTGGGGTATACATTTAAGTTGAGCCTCTTTTATGGTGTCTTTAAAAAGTTTCTGTGTAGCTTGCAGGGATTTCACTTTTGACTCTGTACCTTTTAATTTCTGATTAACTAACGCCCTCATTTTTGTGTAGTTTTCCTTTCTGAAATTAAATGCTACCATGGTGGGTTGCTTGTATACTCTGGGGATGGGTTTATATCAGCGAAGCTAAACTGGAGTTTGAAAATGGTGCAAGTCATTTTTTTACACCAGGGACAGAGTATCTACATTAGGGGGATGTCCTGGTGAAGCCTGTAAAAAGAAGCTCCATGGTGTAGCTATGCCAATGGCCTAAACCTCAATGTGTACTAGCAAGCCCTAGGACTTGTGGCTCCAAAGTGGTGGTGCAGCAGGGTCTCCCCATTATCTGCTACAGAGTTCCCAGAGGCCATTTTGGTTTCCTGAGACACCTCACCTCACCTCGTGCTCCCATAGAGGCCATTTAGTTCCATTCAGCCCCCAATGAGCATAGCAAATAACTTCTGCAATTTGTCCCATAGGGTAGATGCACTCTTTTTAACACCCTGTTAGACCCAGTTCCCATATCATTCATTTAAGTGGCTTCAGTGTGGCTCAGTTGGGGCTCTGACATTTGATACGCTGGCAATGAAATGAAGATAGAATGCCTGGCGGTAGTTTGTTCATCCTTCTAACTTGTGCCTGTAGTGACAATGGCTGCATTATTCATGGGTCATTACAGAGAGGCTGGAAAGATTAGGGAGATTGTGATTTCAGAGGAGCAGCAAGTGCTTTCAGTTTGCAATTTGGTGTAGTTCATTTTATGTGGTTACCCAAACACAATACTGAAAAAGGCTTTTCTTGCCACTTTTTTTCCTGTGGTGGCCTGACATCATAAATCGGTATCACACACAATTTTATTTCTCGGTATTTATCATCACTGTTTAATATCAGCGTCTCACATCATACCCTTTCTATATTTGTTTGAGCTTTTTTGGGTAGCTGATCAAAAAGGAAACAGACTTCCCAGACCAGGGAGGGAATGTTCTTGTATCATGTTGCAGCAGTTCTGTTTGGCAGCTTTGGTTCTTATTTCACTCCCAGCACTTCTCCAAACCCCAGGAGTGGTATTCAGTGACACTCCGGTGACCCTGTCATATTAACGTGCAGCTGTCATGGTGGCATAATAGCCATCAGAGATGGTACACAATAGACATACCAGTTATTTAACACTTTGCACTGAAAAAAGAAGCACTTATCCTCTCTCTAATGTCTTTGTGACACCTTTACCTAGCCCCATCAGGGGCTCGTTCACCTGCACATCTACCAATGTGATATATGCCATCATGTGCCAGCAATGCCCCTCTGCCATGTACATTGGCCAAACCAGACAGTCTCTACGCAAAAGAATTAATGGACACAAATCTGACATCAGGAATCAAAATACTCAAAAACCAGTGGGAGAACACTTTAACCTGTCTGGTCATTCAGTGACAGACCTGCGGGTGGCTATATTACAACAGAAAAACTTCAAAAACAGACTCCAAAGAGAGACTGCTGAGCTAGAATTGATATGCAAACTAGACACAATCAACTCCGGTTTGAATAAGGACTGGGAATGGCTGAGCCATTACAAACATTGACTCTATCTCCCCTTGTAAGTACTCTCACACTTATTATCAAACTGTCTGTACTCGGCTAGCTTGATTATCACTTCAAAAGTTTTTTTTCTCTTAATTAATTGGCCTCTCAGAGTTGGTAAGACAACTCCCACCTGTTTATGCTCTCTGTATGTGTGTATATATATCTCCTCAATATATGTTCCATTCTATATGCATCCGAAGAAGTGGGCTGTAGTCCACGAAAGCTTATGCTCTAATAAATTTGTTAGTCTCTAAGGTGCCACAAGTACTCCTGTTCTTCTTTATACCAGTTAATAATATAGATTCCATATTGGTTTTGCAGAACACCAGAAAGGAGAATACAAAAGTTCCATCATGTGCACAGCAGGGCTTCAATTCAGAAGCTATTTGTGGATATGGGTCTGTGCACTACCTCTCTCCTCTGAACCCGCCTGAATTTTAGCAATGTTTGTTGCTCAGCCCTGTCCCAGGTATTGCTGTATAATATCATCCTACTCAACACCAAATGCAAGACAAATCAAACTAGGAGTTAACTATGTGTCCGAAGTAATGGTGCATCAATAAAATACTATCGTGGTTAACTTTGAATTTATATTTCTCCTCCTGCCCGAATATCTTTCTCTTACCTCCCAAGAACAGTACTTTGGAAAAGTAAAGCACTATTATAAGCACTAAGTGGAGTACATATTCTAGTTTGACTGTGAGCTTTACAGACATATTAGCTTCCTAATTATTATCTCCCCTCCTGCAAGGTGTTCCAAAACACCTGCATAATAGGTGTGCTGAGGGAAGGCTAAGTTTAGAGCAAACTCATCTTAAAACTATCAGATACTTTTTGGATTGTCTCTACCACTCCCCTTCACCTGGAGACTCAAAGTAGCCGTTGCTGCATTATGTAAGTCTAGAGCACCTTTGTACCCCCAGGTTATTTAATGGGTTGGTCCCCTTTCCAGCATAGTGTATACTGGAAATAACTGGCCATGAACTAGTTTTTTGGGCATTGTTGGGACAATAGACAAGAAACATTCTTCCAAAACAGAAATAAAGGCCATTTAATAGATCTTCTATTGGATGGCATCTGAGATCACTCTGAATATGGACTGAGCTATCAGTCTGATGATTATACCCAGCCCAATCCAATTATGCTGACTTAATGCTTTGCTGTCCAGCTGCCTGACTATGACTGCAGGAGTGAATCAGGAACAGCTAACTAAAGCTCAGATTGGACAGGTGAGAGATACTATCCTATATTGCTGTTGACTGTGGAGAAATAGCTGAAGATTCTCACTAAAGGCTGCTTTATCTGTTGATGGGATTTGCCCTTGCCAACTTATGACAATGCTTACTGACTTAGGTTTCATTAAAAGTAACTCTATTCTCATGCGCACACACACACGCATGCACTGAAATATTCAGAAGTACCTGCTTTTTTCTTAGACTCACAATATGTTACAGTGATATGTACCTTTTGGCCTCTAGGCTGGACTATTGTAATGTGATCTATTTGGGATTGCTCTTGGAAAGCACTCATAAATTCATAGATTTTAAGGCCAGAAGGGACCACTAAGTCTTCTTGTCTGAACTCCTGCATATTACCAGTCACAGAATTTCCTCTAGATAGCACTGTATTGAGCCCAATAACTTGTGTTTGGCTGAAGCATATTTTCCAGAAAGGTATCCAGACTTGCTCTGAAGACATCAAGAGATGGAGAATCCACTACATCCTTGGGAGTTTGTTCCAGTGGTTAATCACCCTCACTGTTAAAAATATATGCCTTATTTCTAAATTGAATTTGTTGGGCTTCAGCTTTCAGCCATAGGTTCTTGTTCTGATTTTCTCTGGTAGATTGAAGAACTTTTTATTGCCCCAATATTTTCTCCCCATGAAGATACTGATACACCATAATCAAGTCAAGTCACTTGTAGATTGTGGCTAGTGCTGAATACAGCAGTGCAACTTTTCAAGGATTTCACCCATGAGAGTCAGTGCTGCCCAAGCTTTACCACCTGGACTGGCTGCCTGTGTGTTCAATGAGGCTTTTCAACTAGTATTTAAGCCTTCAGTAGTATAGAACTAGTCTGCCTGAGGAAATTCCTGTTATCCTAACTGTCCTGACAACTGAACTCAGTGGAAATCCCACAGTATAATCTGGAGAGAAGAGGATGGGAGGCAGAGCCTTTTCCATCAAGGGTCTGTATCTCTTGAAATAAACCTGTGACTTCTTTCCATGTAAGACTTTGTTGTTTCCCGCTTACAATGTGTCTGTTTTGTGTGCACTGGCCTCGATTCTGGTGTATATCAGCATAGCTCCATGGGCTTCAGTTGTATCAATATACACCATCTGAGGGTATGGCCTAATGTTATATTTAACTTAGTGCATTTATTGTTGTATGGATACCTGGGTTTCCAGTTTCTTTATTTCCCCTTTGGACATATGTTTGGACTTGTTGCTGTATGTAATTTATGTTTCCGTTATGTTTTGTTAAGGCATTGATCAGACACTTTCAGGTGCCATACATTGATGTTTATTATTAATTATTATTATTATTGTTTTGCAAGAAATATTGAGCTGCCAGGCAATTCCTCCATTTTTAAAATAAGTAACCAAATATTTATTATCACAATGGTTCAACTACTGGCACTAGTGGAATCTGAAGTTCTCTCTGTTTCTTGCCTAGCTAAATGCGGGCAGTCACACTGGTAGCTTCCCCACACTGTCTACAATTGCTGTAGAGATGCGTGTGAAGCTGAGGGGTAATGCAATCTCCATGCCAGATCAGATTTAGGCTGTGTCCAAGACCAGACTACACGGTGCATTTAGCAATGAATCATCTTGTTTATATGATCTGAGAGGCTCTGGCATTAAACTGAGCCATCTCAACTCATTTTCCTTAGCACTGCAGGATGGCACATAAAGGACAATCAGTAACATTAACTAAGTGGCTGCTTTTTAAGTCTATCTGTAACTAAATCTAAGATGATTCTTGAACACTGTAAGTCTGACTTTCACTTCTATCCTGGGGCTGGGCTAAATGGGACAGGGGACTCACCACTATCAAAATGTCTCACTCTCAGGAAGAAACATACAAAGGCACAGCTGGTCCACATTTGTTATATTTTTATCAGTGATCACATCCTACTGTGCCCTCTAGGCAGGTCAACATTTTGAGAAGAAATGTGACATGCTAGGTAGGTTCATTTTGGTTTTCTTACTTAACTGTCTTCTTAATTTCTGACCTAATTCAAATAGCCATCCCTATGAGAAATTGGCATTGATAGATGATGATATTATTAAGCTGTAAAGGTTTGCTTAGGCACACAGATTCAGCCACTGCAAACCTTAGGATTCCTTTTATTGCCATGGATCCAAACTGATGATTCGTCAAAAACAGTTGGCAAATGGATTGGAATATCTCATTTTGCCAGGCTGAAACAAGCACTGACTGCACACTACAGCAATCCACTTTCACCCTCCCACCCCTTCTTTTTTTTTTGCTCTTCTGACACTTACCTTCTGCCTTCACTACATAAACTTGCCATTATTATTAATGTTTCTTGCTCCTGTTCTTCCTTGGCTTTACTATATATGGAAAGAACAAAGACGGAGCTCCTTGGAAAAAAAATGTTATTACTGTTCAGGGATGAAAAACTCACTGCTTCCACGTTGCAGCCCAAACAGTGCAGCTGTACTTCCCAGGCAAAGAGAGCTCAAGTGCAGGCATGTCATGTGAGCCATAAAATCTGCTAAAGCGTGGCAGGAGTTCAGAGAGACAGTTCTGAATGTCTTGGACAAATGTTACAACAATAAAACTCCTCCATGAGCACATTCTGCTCATAGGCAACGGCTATGCAACAATTGGATGCTGGTCTTCTGTGTGGTGGATCAATGCTAAAAGGAGCTGCTTATTCCAGAAATGGTACAAGTCAGAGTACAGTATAGAAATGGCTTTGTAGCAAAAAGTCTTGGTGCTGCCCCTGGATACAAACAGCTGTAAGCGACAGATGCTTCTAAGCCACAAAGATTGGATGTGGAAATGAATCCCAAAGTACCCGGGGATGTGAATGAGCCCCTCCAAAACACATTGCCACACCATGGAACTCAAGTGGCAAAAACTGTCCATTAATATGTGAAAGAGATTGGCTTTGTGTTAGCTTAGGTTTCCTCCTTTAATATGTATTCTCATTAAGAGTTCTTAAAACACTGTTGTTTTTAAACTGCTATGTTTCTTTAACAGACCAGGAAAGAAGATTTTGTTTGTAACCCTGGCTGGTGATATACCTGTATGGAGAACACCTGTAAACTCCATAAGGAATGGAATAAGTTGTCTGATGGAGACGCTAGTGTAAAAAATAGTAATAATAGTTATTCCAGGCAGAAGTGAGCAGGAACGCCAGCTTCTACTTCAGCGAGGCTTAGTGAAACCTCCTGTTCGCAGCCTCTTTTGAACTTACAAGTGTATTTCTTACAGGTTTACTACCATGCAGAGTTGACACTTTTTGCAAATTTGTCACATGGCTCCTAATATTTCCTTTTGCTTTGCCTGAAAGCCCCAGCTTCTGCCGTCTAGTTGTCCTGTGAGAATCTCAGCTTTCATTTTAAAAAATACGTTTCTAGCCCGCATGGTTGCAGAGAAAAGCTTGAAAATAACCTGAGTATGACCCATGGGCTCAAAAACCAGAAGAGAAATAAAAAGTACTCAAGGTTTATTATGTCTAACATAATTTCATGATTTTTAAACCAATCTCCTGAATTGGGGGCCTGCCCCATGATTTTTGAACCATTGGGGCTGACAGTACTGTGCCAGGCAGGGTTATAAAACCTTCTTTTCTCCTAGTCCATTACAAAGCCTTAATTAAACATTACAGTTCAGCATGGCTGGGAACTTCAGCAACCTTTATAAAACACCATTCTAATCACCCTTCAAGGCCAGTGTGACAAGATAAAGGCACTGCGGCCTATAAAGGGTTAACAGGACCCAGCTGGTCTCGTGGCTGCTTGGAGGCAGAGTATAAAAGGAAGGGGAAGCTGGCTCAAAGGGAGGCTAAGGGGTGGTTGGAGCAAGGAAAGCCTGTGGCGAAGCATTGCCTGGTGGTTTTTCAGTTGATTTGGTTTTGTTTTTTGTAGTTGTTTGGTGGATACTAAACAAGCCCTGGGGAAAGGGCCTTAAAAGTACTGAGGCTTGGAGCTTTATTTCCAACTCCTGGCTGGCGAAACTGTCCACCGGCTTCCAGTCATGTAGCTACCTCGTGCTCATGGATAGGAGCCCTGCTAGTGGATGCTGATGTGAAATAGGCTTATTCATATTGCCTCCCAGGTGCCTCATCCAGTCTCTGCCACTTTGTAGGCTCATTTGAGGTTGTTGGCCAAGCAGGATGTTCAGGTATTCCAGACTCCGGGCAGATTTCTCCCCCTAGGGGGCCACAGCCTAGCTTCCATCAATGTAACCCAAGCTGTGTATCTGCACATGGTTTGGATTAAGATACATTTAAGCATGTTTTAGTTTGCAGTTTTCTTAAGGAAAATTTGATTAAGCTCCTATTCCTGCTTGAACAAGAAAAGAACAAGTTCAGCACAGTGTGACATGCCCGAGTAACAGAGCTGTATCAATGCAAATATATTCCATGAATATCTACTCCGAATTTAGTTATAACAATACCTAGCTCTTATATAGTGCTTTTCCTCAGTATATCTCAAAGCACTTTACAAAGGAGGTCAATAGCATTAGCGCCATATTACAGAAGGAGAAAATAAGGCACATTTTAAATTAATTTGATTTAGCTATGCTTTTGCAATCCTAAACACTGATGTCAGAATCTCTGGTATGCTCATGCAATCAAGCAGCAGAAACAACACTGTAATTTATCTGACCAACCACAATGAACCAACACAAGTTGGATAAAAAAGAAATATTTGTAGAGAAAACTTTGCCTAACCCCCCTCCATCAAATCTCTAAAATGATGAATAAATTAATGGAAATTGCAATCTGCTCACAGATTTTCCATGAGTAGAAAAATAAGTGAAATTAATTGGATGCATTATTCAGTGTGAATTATTTGTTCACCTCCGCAGAGTTGTAAGCTTGTGAAAATTGATTTCTCAGTTTGATAGTGTGAAATAAGTGTTACCTTAGAGTCAGAGAGACATTGCAAAGTGAGTCTGGATGCAGTTCTTAAATGACCCTGTTAAATTCTATTTTGTTTATGTATGTTTTGAGAATTTATGGCTAGATGTGTTAAAGCAACATGGTAATCTGCGCAAATATGTTTATGCTATATCTGTCTGCTGTGCTGTTAGCTGCTATCCCTAGGCTAGCAGTGTTTGGAGATGGAGTCCACGATAAAGTCCTGGGAAAGGCCATTCAAATGCAGAGCCAAAATCACCCTTGACATAAGTAAGAGCAACCCTCTCTGTGGCACCTGCTTATGCTAGGACTCACTTTGGCCCACAGTGTGAATTATTTAGCTGACACAGTAGTGATTTTGTGGCAGTGATAGGGAGGACCAACCAGTTACATATACCACAATTAGATTAAATATGCTTGGACTGTTATCAAACAGAATCAGAATGCCCAGAAAAACCTCACAGGTACAGGATCTAGTTGTAATCCTGTTTACCTACTACACCTCTACCCCGATATAAAGCGACCCGATATAACACGAATTCAGATATAACGTGGTAAAGCACTGCTCCGGGGGGGCGGGGCTGCGCGCTCCGGCAGATCAAAGCAAGTTCGATATAACACGGTTTAACCTATAACATGGTAAGATTTTTTGGCTCCCGAGGACAGCGTTATATTGGGGTAGAGGTGTATTTCATCTTGGAGCATCTATCTCCAAAAGTTCCATTTGATTTTTGTAGCTCAGTCATCTATTTGTTATCCCTCACACAACAATGAGACACAGGACAGCAAGAGAAAAAAAAGTATAATCTACTTATATATGAATGGCACTTACAGGAAAACAGGTTTGTTCTAGCTACAAAGGCCTTCTGCTCTTGGTTTTATATCACAGCTACCGCTACAGACACCGAAAGTTATGACATCATAATCATAGTAACCAGTTTGGAAGTCACAGACCTATAGGATTATAATTTCATTTGAGGAACAAATTGCAGGAGCAGATTAATTCCTAAACAAAAACATTTTAATGTTATTGAGTTTTAATATGAATAATCAGGATAATTAATAAACAATTTGTTTTCTCATTTAAAACCAACAACAGGGTAGGAAAATACAGCAAATCTTCCTACACCGATTTGTCTCTAAATAAAGCCTTCTAGAAAGTATTTCCTGGGATGTCAGCAATTCTTTAATAGTATTAAAAACATTTTTTAACTCTATACCATAGGGACAGTTAAACCTATTCCTATTAACAGCATGCTCCTTTTAATACTACATTTCCAAACACTGGGCTTCTACATAAAAACTACTGCATGATAAGCTTGGAGCCAGATCCTCAGCTGGTGTAAACTGGTGTCACTCCATTGAAGTCACAAAGAGAGGGCTACAACAGTCCATGGAGCTATGCCGATTTACACCAAGTGAGGATCCAGGCCTACTTCTTTTTAAAAAATGAAGCGACATATATCAAATTATGTATACAGTATTGCCAACTTCAGGAGATCAAAGATCATGAGATTTTTTTAAAAGTTGATGATGTGTTTTTTAGGTCAGTATCTTAATTTCTGAACTCCCCTACTCTCCCAGATGTACTGGGTAAGGTGATTTTGACCCCTGCTGCAAGAGCTCTCACCCCCACATCTGCCCATCTCCTGCCCAGCAATGAATCTTGTCCCCCATCATTTCTGTCCCCACCCATCCCCCCTCAATTGAGCCCCCCATTGTAGGAGCTGGATTTTATAATGTACTGTGAGAATTAATGTATGATTTGATCTCATCCTGTCAGCCACCCTTTTCGAACAGCAGAAAGGAATGACAGACCAGAACAATCCTTATGACTGATTATGGTCACCCTTTTGTTTTAGGATAAGTTATAATGTCTACTATGGTTTCCTATATGTATTACAATACAGGCACGCTAGTTAAATATACATTTCTTTGTTTTAAGGTTTTAGTAAGTAAGAGACAGGATTCTCTATTGTGTCTATGTTAAGTAGATTAGAGGAACATTGAAGGCCTGGGTCTCAATGTAAATTGTCTTGGTTATTGATTGTAAAACTTAGCAAGGTTTAATTTGCAATGCCTTTTTGCTGGATATAAAATACTACTGTTTGTATTCTCAGTCTGTTTGTGTGAATGAGGAATGTGTGCATCAGGAAAAGATAAGGTGTGAAGGCCATTGTTATAGCCAGAGTCAAGGAAGAAGGAGTGAAGAGACTTAAAGGACATCAAAGAATCATCAACGTGCATCCATAATGAAGGGCAGATTGACGACCCTGAGGTAAAGGCTGGCACCCCTAACGACAATTGATTAAATCGGACAAAGGACAGGATGGCCCTCTCGAGGTGTATTGGAATGTTTACACCAATTAAGAAGTAACTGGTCACAAACTGACACAGCAAAATCCATAGGCTTCAACAGAGAAAAAAACCTATAAGAACAGTGTGCTTGGCCATGGGACTTTGGGTTCAGCTTGCCACACTCCAGGAGCATCGGATCACGACTGATAGAGCCCCGCTCCCCTCTGCGACCAATCTGGCTGGCCACTATAAACATCACTGGCAGGTGTGTGTGTGTGTGTGTGTGTGTGTGTGAAAAGCATATGCTAACTGTGGTATTCTCAATAAATGCTGTGTATTTACCTTCCTCTATAAAGATCCCGGGTGCTTTGTATGAGCATAACACCATCAGTTCAGCCCCTCACCCCATCAACCCCCACTGCCCTCAGTTCACCCCCCAGCACTCACCCCATCTGCTCAGAATCCACCATCAACACAACTCCCTCCTCCCCCTGCATCAGCTCCCACCATACTCACTTCAGCTCCCCTGCAGCCCCCAGACTGTAGTTCAGCCCTCCCAGCCTCACCTCTGCTCCTGAGGGTTCTTCACCCTCTGCAGACCTGGAGGGGCTACAGTGGGGTCCTCTCTCCCACTTCCAAGACTGACAGCGAGAGCCCCGGCTGTCCCAAAGCTGGGGCTGACAGCGGGAATTCCAGCCAACTGGGACTGGCTGACAATGGGAGTCTCTACTCATGGCGGCCACGCAAGGAGGGGCTCCGTGGTCAGCCCCAGGTAGCTCTGGCTCTCGCTGTCAGCCCCAAGGTCAGCTGCATCTGAAAAAAAAAAATCCTGATATTTGAGAGTTCTATCGTGGATCATGAGTCAGGCTTCATTTCACTTAGAAATCGCACCTCTCGCGATTAATTCATGAGAGTTGGCATGTCTGTATACCAGGGGTTGGCAACCTTTCAGAAGTGCTGTGCTGTGTCTTCATTTATTCACTCTAATTTAAGGTTTCGCGTGCCAGTAATACATTTTAATGTTTTTAGAAGGTCTCGTTCTATAAGTCTATAATATATATAGTATATAGTATAATATATACTAAACTATTGTTGTATGTAAAATAAATAAGGTTTTTAAAATGTTTAAGAAGCTTCATTTAAAATTAAATTAAAATGCAGAGCCGCCCTGACCGGTGGCCAGGACCCGGGCAGTGTGAGTGTCACTGAAAATCAGCTTGCGTGCCGCCTTTGGCACGCGTGCCATAGGTTGCCTACCCCTGCTGTATACAGTGAAAACATCTTGTTCAATTGCAGGGTCCAAAAAAAGAAGAACGATGAAGCTAACAATGTCACTTGGTTCATAACTGCCTGTTGAGATTGTTTCTTTTTTATAAAATTTGAACTATGGAGATAATAGAAACAAAATAACAGTGAGCAGAAAAGAAAGGAACATAGAACAACAAAGAGGTAGAAAAAGAAGGGGATACGTTAAGGGATTTTTCAGTTTTGTCACTGTTAGCGACCATCTCAGTATCACAGAATTTTTTCTTTTACCATTTCACATGGAATCTCTGAACACGGCAGGGGAGTAGGCTAGCACAATAAAGCTGTATGAAAATGCCTCAGTTCTTTAATGTAAACACTTTCCTGCTGCATCCCAAGCAACTAGTACTTTCATATAATTCAGTCATATGCCACCTAGTGACCTTTCTAGAAGTTACAACACATCATTTATTAAAAACGCCTACATTAGACATGTTGTAGCCATTAGAGTGACAAGGTGGGTGAGGTAATACCTTTTATTGGACCAACTTCCCCTGGTGAGAGAGACAAGCTTTTTGAGCTACACAGAGCTCTTCTTCAGGTCAGGGAAAGGCACTCAGAGTGTCACAGCTACATACAAGGTGGAACGGATTGTTTAGCATAAGGTGAAGTGCCCATTCACACCTCTGAGGGCTAGAGGATTACAGATTGTTGTAATAAACTATAAATCCAATGTCTTTATTAAGCCCATGATTTTTTGTGTCTAACAAAGTTATGAATTTAAGCTCCTGTGGTCATCTTTTGAAGGTGTTGACATTAGACATGAGAATGTCTGAGATGTTCCTCTCTGCAACAGCTGATACAAAACTTTTTAAGGGTTCTGCTCAAAATTAGTCATAGTAGATGAGATCCATATGCTAAAATACATTTGTTTTTGTTCATGTGTTTTAATATTGTTCATGCAAATGCTATAGCACTGGTGGTGTTTTGTAGAGGTCCAGATCACTAAGGCCCACACCTACAATGAGCCTACCTCAGATGGACCCTCACTGAGGATTGGGACCTAAAACTTAACATACAGATAACTGTAATTGCTCTTTAAAAATATATAATAAGCTACCAGGAAGGGAATAAGGAATGAAGGAAGGAAATTTAGCAGGCAGAAGCGCCCTGATTCTAAAAGCACTTAATCATATGCTTAAATTCCACCAGAATCAATGGGACTATTTATGTGCTTAAGTGCTTTGCTGAATTAGGACCAAAGAGAGCAAGTGAGGATGGGTAGGTGGTAGGAGCTTTATATAACTGTAGTCTGGAGCATCTGGATCTTCTGTCAATGCATGTGCACCCCTTAATAATTAATTGAGGCTCATGAAGATTTCAAAGGGAGAGCATTTCATACTCTATATTCCTGACACTGCAAACGCTTAAGTCTATGGGCTACGTTACTCACAAAAGTAGTCCTATTATCTTGAGTGGAGCTATTTGTAAGTAAAGTTACACACTTCATGAAGTGTTTGCTGGATCAGGGCTGTATTTTGTAACATGTTGTTGTGTTTGTTCATTTTTACTAAGGTTATATAATTTCTATAAACATCTGGATCTGATATTAAAGGGTTCTCTATTGTAATGATGTTTTTTATATTTCCAGGGAAACTTATTTATTTTAAGTACCCTTTACCGTTAAATGACAGAACAATGTCTTTGGTGAGTTACAAAATGTGTTAGCTTTTTTTCAATTGTGTTTTTTATGTGCAATTTGGAAAAAAAAAATCAGACAAATCAAAAATAGCAAAAGAATCGACACTTTGTTATTGATGCAGGAACGTCTGCAGTTATGATCTTATTTACTGGTTGGCCAGAATGCATAAAGAGGATCTATACTTGCCCTAATTAATGGCCTATTTTCAGGGAATGCTTTTAATTAAAAGTGACATTTATGCTGTCAAGGCTCCTTCCCCACTCTGAACTTTAGGGTACAGATGTGGGGGCCTGCATGAAAACTTATAACTTAACTGCCAGCTTAGATCTGGTCTGCTGCCACCACTCCCATGTGCTAATTCCCTTCCCTGGGTAGCCTTGAGAGACTCTTCACCAATTCCCTGGTGAATACAGATCCAAACCCCTTGGATCTTAAAACAAGGAGAAATTAACCATCCTCCCTCCTTTCTCCCACCAACTCCTGGTGGATCAAGATCCAACCCCCTTGGATCTAAAAACAAGGAAAAATCAATCAGGTTCTTAAAAAGAAGGCTTTTAATTAAAGAAAAAGGTAAAAATCATCTCTGTAAAATCAGGATGGAAAATAACTTTACAGGGCAATCAAACTTAAAGAGCCCAGAGGACCCCCCTCTAGCCTTAGGTTCAAAGTTACAGCAAACAGAGGTAAACACCCAGGTAAAGGTACATTTACAAGTTGAGAAAACAAAGATAAAACTAACACGCCTTGCCTGGCTGTACTTACAAGTTTGAAATATGAGAGACTTGTTCAGAGAGATTTGGAGAGCATGGATTGATGTCTGGTCCCTCTCAGTCCCAAGAGCGAACTCCCCCCAAAACAAAGAGCACAAACAAAAGCCTTCCCCCCACCAAGATTTGAAAGTATCTTGTCCCCCTATTGGTCCTTTGGGTCAGGTGTCAGCCAGGTTACCTGAGCTTCTTAACTCTTTACAGGTAAAAGGATTTTGGTGTCTCTGGCCAGGAGGGATTATAGTATGGTACACAGGAGGGCTGTTACCCTTCCCTTTACAGTTATGACATATGCAATGGAGCAAAGTGATGCATGATTTTATCACTTGGCCTATTTCTGTATGGTTCTAATGCTCTTGAAGAAAAAGGTGGGGTGCACTTTTTTCTGAAAGTTTTGTAGAACACAGAAGGAGAAGTGAGGAAGGAGGAGTGAGATGCAAGAGACACAAACTTGGTGTGTATATTTGTATGTATTTTAATGTGCTCAATATATTTCCATACAGAGTTGATGACAGTCAGGGTCATCCCTAGTGAACCGAATATGGTAATGTGACTGGAATCCAGAAATTCCTGAGATCTAATACGTCTTAAAATGTCATTCTAAATGGTGAATCCTCGTTGCGTGGGTGTATTTACAGTGGGCTCCTGTACAGGGACTGGTTCTTTGCCCTATTTAACATTATGACTTGGAAAATATGAGATCATCGCTGAAAGTTTGCAGATGACACAGAAATTGGGGGAGTGGAAAATAATGAGGAGGAAAGGTCACTGAGAGCAATCTGGATTGCTTGGTAAACTAGGCACTATCAAACAATATGCATTTTAATATGGCTAAATGTATACATCTAGAAACAAAGAATGTAGGCCATACTTACAGCATAGGGACTCTATCCTGGGAAGCAGGGACTCTGAAAAAGATTTGAGAGTTGTGGGGGATAATCAGCTGAACATGAGTTCCCAATATGACACTGTGGCCAAAAGGGCAAAAGGGATCCTGAGATGTATAAACGGGAATCCCAAATAGGAGTAGAGAGGTTATTTTACATCTGTATTTGGCACTTGTGCAGCCACTGCTGGAATACTGTATCCATTACCAGTGTCTACACTTCAAGAAGCATGTTGATAAATTGGACAGGGTTCAGAGAAGAGGCACGAGAATGATTAAAGGGTTAGAAAACATGCCAAATAGTGATAAATGCATATAACTCAGTCTATTTAGATTAATAAAGAGAAGGTTATAGGATGGCCTGATTAGTCTATCGGTATCTACACAAGGAGCAAATATTTAATAACGGGCTCTTCAATCTAGCAGAGAAAGGTGAAACACAATCCAATGACTGGAAGTTGAATCTAGACAAATTCAGACTGGAAATAAGGCATATGTTTTTGACAGTGAGCGTAATTAACCATTGAAACAAATCACCAAGGACTGTGGTGGATTCTCCATCATTTTTAAATCAAGATTGGATGTGTTTCTAAAAAATCTGCTCTAGGAATGATTTGGAGGAATTCCATGGCCTGTGTTATACAGGAGGTCAGACTAGATGGATCACAGTGATCCCTTCTGGTCTTGGAATCTCTGAAGCTAAGCCGGAATCTACCACTGTCTTGTTATGTGAAATAGTGTTCTGCTATGAAAAGTGACTACAAGGAATAGCGTTACAAAGTTCCATGTGTTTTGTATTTCAATAATGTTTCTAACTGTCAGCCTTGCAAACTCCGCCTGGGATCTGAAAGTCAAGCTTTGTTCTTTCTGGCTGGTATGCCATCAGCAGTAATAAAGGAGATGCTCAGGTGTAAGTGATGATAAATTTGGCCCTGCAGTTGGAATTTAGTTAATTGAGATGATGACCTCACTCCCATAATTGTATTGGTTTTGCAGTGTGAAAAGGAGATGATGGGAGTATTGAAATCAATGGGACTACTTGCATGAGTAAAGAGCTACACACACTAAGGTCAAACCCACATCCTTTACTACCCTATCTGATGATTTTATTGTTTTAGAGTCTCTCTTGTCATAATACAATGTACAGAAAATAGATACAAACGTGTTCAAGGGACTCTAAACCTGAAATACATCAATATCTTAAATTCCAAAACCAGGAGTGCCATTAATTTCTATCCACGTTCCTCCATTCCTAATTCCATTGTCTGCCACCTAGTTCTGTACGTGACACAACAATACCAGGACCTACCAGACTACCACAGAGTATTGTTTATGAAGCAATGGTCAGGTTTGTGCTACTTACCCTAACTGCTGCTAGGTGGCAATATGCTACCTAGAAAACCATGAGATTTGCAGTTTTCAGTATCTCTTTGCTTAGTTAGGTGTAGCTCTCACTTTGCCATAGATCCTGTCCTATTTATTTATTCCCTTTCCCAAGGAGGGATTTGTTTCTCTTAGCAGGACCTACAGAAAGCCACAACCCACTCAGGAGATTTCTAAATTAGGATAACTGTTTTCCAGAAACAGATGTAGAACTAAATGCTGTAGCCAAGTATATATTAACAGGGGGTTGGGGGGGGGGGAATACCCTCAGAATGGAAGAGGAAAGACTCCCTTAAAACAAAGAAGGGGTCATAGGCCCACTGCTGCAGTATTTCCCTTTCTACTACCAGAATTAATAGGAATTAACCCTTTGGTTGTTGGAGGTTATTACAACTTGAGACTGCGCTATTTCATGATTCTACTGTTCTCTTTAAAATTTCCTAAGGGAATTCTATAGTGTTCTCACCAAACCTAACTGGTGCTTTTTAACAATATAAAGGCTTTGGGGGTATCTATTCAGATGAGAAAAAATTCTACCCAAAATGAATTAAAAATGCACATTTTCACTGAAGTCCCTTATGATTTGGCCATTTTGTGTCTCTTCTCTGCAACATCCATTCAAACTTTATACTACTAAAATCAACATTGAGGTAATATTCAATACCAAAGTATCACCTACATATTTGTTTTAAATCACCATATTCAATCAACAAGACCAATGTCAGGAATGTTTGTATTTGACACCTGGACTGAAAAACTGTGTTAAAAAATGTGAAGATAAAGTAGATGCAAACCTTCCACCACAACAAACACATTAACATTATAAGGAGAATAGGGAGTTGGGGGAGAGGAAATATTGGTAGTGTGTATTAGCATGGCTATAAAGGGTCTTTGGGAGAATTAGTTCATGTTTGCTGAACACTTTGAAAATGTAAAGTACTATATAAGAACTAAGTATATGTATTTTCATCTCCAATACACACACATCTGAATACAAAAGGATTAGATTGTCTCTTCACACTATGTGTAATTCATGTGATTTGAAGTGAATGGAGTAACACTGGTATTAACATCAGAATGAGAATGAAACCCTAACATCCCAGTGGAGCAATATTGTAGTGACTAATGAACAGTTGTTTCACTTCTGGGCTGTGTTCTCCATGCTGAAATAAGTATCATATTCTGAGCTAGTTGCACAATTGTTCTGGAATGAAAGAGAGATTAACCCCTTTAATTAAATTGACTTTGTATTGAAATGTGTCTATATTTAGTAACCCAGATTGCTAGAGCTGCAAAAAGTAGTTCCCATCTAAATGCTTATCAATCTGGGATCTGGTAAATGTCTGCTCTTGCTGAAACGTTTTATTCTAGGCTGATTTTATAATGCCTGTGGGTATCTGTGTGCAGATACCATTCTTGGGATTATATAGCCTGAGCAATATCAATTTCTCTTGTTGATGATCTTGCCACCTGTTTGTTTTATACATGTGTATACTTCTGTATTGCACTTTGAAAACTTTTGGGGGTTTAGAAGTATTTTTATTGAAAAAATACTTTTAGTCCTCTCCTCAGCAAACATGAACTGAGAAACAGAAACATTAAACAATTAGATCATTTAGATTTGCTATTAACTTCACTGCAGACAGGATTTCACCCCAAAAGTTATTTAAGAAAGCAATCACTATCATTATGTCAAATCAGATGTGCACAAGTCAGTGAGAAGATATGGGAGAAGGAGGTTTCATTAACGAGGCAGAAGGCTAATCTGTGTTAGAACATGGTAACTAGCATTCAAGGCTTTGCCATATGGGCATGTTACACGGCAGTAACTTTAGTTAGGGCTTGTCTACATTTAAAATGAAACAGTTGCACTGTGCTGCTTTAGTGCTTCACTGTAGACACTACCTATGCCAATGGGAGCGATTCTCCCGTTGCTGTAAGTAATCCACCTCCCGGAGAGATGATAGCTAGGTTGACAGAAGAATTCTTCTGTTAACCTAGTGCTGTCTACACAGGGACTTAGGTTGACTTAACTGCACGGTTCAAGGCTGTGGATTATTCACATCCCTGAGTGATGTAGTTATGCCGACCTAATTTTCTAGTGAAGACCAGGCCTTAGTTGCCTTGAAGTACCTTGCATCCACACACAACCTTTTTTTTTTTTTTTTTTTTTTTTTAAAGCAAATTATTTGGCCTCTGGGGTTGCAGTATGTAATCCTCCTTGGAACAGGAGTAACTCAACTTTGCAGTGTGTTTGTTTGCTTTAAGGCTCATGTGGACCCATTCCAAATTATTTAGCTTCTGGCAGTCCTCCAACTACAATCTCTACAGTGCATTGCTTCAGACCTAGATCAACCTGTCTTTGTACCTGTGCATGCCCTCAACTTCTCTGGAATCATCTTAACTGGATGCCATCTCTCTGTTTCAATCCTGGCAAGCAGCCAGGAGCGTTCCTTTTTTATATCAGGCACTAGTGAATTCACATACCCATTAGAGTAGCCATCCCCGAATCCCCCATACTTCCACGTGGACCCCTTCAGAGATCCTGGACTTGACGGCTGTTTTTGGAGAGCTGCATGTTCAGTCCCAGCTGTCATCAGAATGCAAACATCTAAAAGTTGAAGCCAGAGCACGCAAAGGAGAGGGATCACTCCTGAAGCTGGTCTCAGTGCCAAAACAAAGCAAACAAGCTCCGACACAAGTACCTGTGGAAAAGTGACCAGAACAGGGCCTCGGGTATTGCAAAAGTGCAGTCCAGGTAAGTGGGAGCAAGTGATACTACCACCAAATCAAAGAATGATGTGGTAGATAGTTTTCCACAGAGCCCTGCAGACAGCATGGCTAGCAACCCAAACCCCTTTGACCCAATGTATGCTATGGGGCTCAGCCAGAAGATTTCACAGGGCAGCCAAGAACAGTATGAACCAGGAAATTTGGAGATTATGCAAGCGTCCCAGCAGCCAGCCTCAAAATGCTGCAGAGGAGATCTGTATGTGTAAGTATTATGCGCTGGATTATATTACTACTGCATAGGGGACATTAAACTACTTTTCTGGGTATAAGCTGTCCTCTCCATGTTGGGCAGAGCCAAGGGTCTCTCTCCACCTTTTTCAGCATTTAACAAACCCCCAGTGTGCTCAAAATGGAATCTGTTTTATTTCCCTGTTGTATCAAATCCCACAGTGTGATGGAATACACCCCTGTATTCACACCCTACACACTATTGTAGTAACCTTTGTACAAAATAGGCCTTGAGGTATCATTTGAAAACTAATAACTTGCTGGTCAATAATATCATGGTGAAATGTATGTAAAGTTATGAACATAAGCTGAAATGGTGACTGAAGTGTGTTTATCAGAAAAGTCTGGGAAGTGGGTAAACCTGTTTCTCAAAGACAAAGGACAAGTTGATGCCTCTAGCCAGGTGGCCTATCAACTTTGATGACATCACCTATCAAGTGGCCATTCTTTGGCATGGAAGGGGGGTAAGGCAAGTGACAAGGGAAGTCAGCATTTCTGAATGCACAGGTGAAAAGAAATAGCATGGAACTTCCTCTACCAGATTCCCTGTTTCTTTGCTCTCAGCTGGAGAGAACTTTATCTAGGGGTCACTCTCAGGAAAATGCATTTTAAAGGGGAGCCGGACCATAAAAGTGAGGGGCAAAAACACCCCAAGTTCTCTATCCATCTCTCTTTTTCACATAAGAGGCCAAAAGATGCAGCCACTGGACCTTGGGAACACATCCTGGCCTGAGAGTTTGGTCAGCAATGTCACTTGAACATGTGGCAAGAGACTTCACCTTGAACCAAGTCTAATTGGTTAAGTTTAGAAAGTGTTTTATCTTTATTTTTCCTGTAACTATTTATGATGTTAATGCCTTATACTTGTACTCACTTAAAACCTATCCCTTTACAGTTAAATAAACTTGTTTTATTCTTTAATCAAAACTAATCCAGTGTTGGACTATGTGGGGAACTCCATCTGTGGTGGCAAACTGTTGTACCTTAATCCCCTTAGAGGGGCAATGGACCTAGAAGAGGGCTGGACAGTGCAGAACATATGTATTTTTTGTGTGGGAAAATTGGGACTGGGAGTGTGATGTGGTCACCCTGCATGTGGTAACCAAGTCTGCTGGAAGTCAGAGAGTGACTGGAGTGTTTGCTAACAGGTTGCTGGCGTCAGAATTGCTGGATCAGGGCTGTGGCTATACAGACACTCTTAGGCTTGGTCTACACTGGGGGGGGGAGGGAAATCGATCTAAGATACGCAACTTCAGCTACGAGAATAGCGTAGCTGAAGTCGACGTATCTTAGATCGACTTAGAATCACTTACTTCGCATCCTCACGGTGCGGGATCGATGGCTGCCGCTCCCCCGTCGACTTTGCTTCTGCCTCTCGCTGAGCTGGAGTTCAGCAGTCGACGGGAGAGCGATCGGGGATCGATTTATCGCGTCTACACTACACGTGATAAATGGATCCCCGATAGATAGATAGATCGCTACCTGCCGATCCAGCGGGTAGTGTAGACGTACCCTTAGTGTGACCTGCATGCCGTTTGGTTGTTTGTGAAGGGCCCAGGTTGGGGGCCATAGCAGCAGAGAATTGCGAGGCACCTCAGGTTGCAGGGCAGGTGGTGACAGAGCCCTTCACTGGTCTGGATTGCACCCTGGAATGTCATATACAGTCATTGGATATACTTGCCACCTCCATTCTTCCCGAGCCCAAATTGCTGCCTGCTCACTCTCCCATCCTCAACCCCCTCTTCCTTGGCCTTCCCCCCCTCACTCCAGATGTCAGCACCATGGGGATTAAAAAATCAAATGTGCTGCATGGCAAATGTGTAGCAGCAGATACAGAAAGAGAAAAAGCAATAGGAAACAGAAAAGTTACCTTGTCTAATGGTTTCATTAATGCACTCAGTTTTTAGTACAGTTGAAATTTCATTAGGTAAATGGCCCAAATGAGGCTACAGAGATTTCAAGTGGCATAGAGATCTTAAGCTATTTGAGTTTAGAACAGTTACTGCAGAATTGTATTAATTTTGCAGTGAACTTTACGCTGATCTACAGCATAAAAGAGAACTTAAAGCAAAGATAGTGGTGTCTTTTTGGCACATGCACTAGAAGGCAAAGTGTCTTGGGACTGCCCACATAGCTAGTGATTCCTTTTCACTCCTGCACCAGCTAGGTGGACACCATTCTGGTGAATAGCAGCACTGCATATCTTGCTGGCTTGCCCATTGCCTTTTTAAACAAGACCCTCTGTCTCCTGGGGACTTGCTTTTGCGTAACAACATCCAATGAAAAGGCAGATTGCAGAGGGGCACATGCAATTACTAACCTGCAGACCGCTGCCTCCCACCCACCTAAAACCAAAGACAGCCACCCAAATGTCCATCCACTCAGCCTTCACCCATCTGAAACCAACATAGCTACCCAAACACGCATCCTTTGCTGCAGGGACCCTATGCAAGGGGGAACTAATTTGGAAAACATCTTACCATTGCAAAGGGAGTCCCAGCATGTCACGAGAATATGGGAATGGTACTCCAAAACAGTGGGAAAAGAAGCATTATATCATTGTTGGCATGGAAACTGGTTTTGGGACAATAAGAACTTGTGCTTTTTCTGATTTCCCTTAGCAATTGTAATGCCACACCCCATGAGCAAAGAAGAGTCTGAAAGCTCTCCGATTAAACAATCAAAAGGCAAGTGAGGATATGTTCCAGGAGCTAGTGAACTCAACCCAAAAGACAGTCATTAAGGCAGACTTGTGGAGGGATGGTTTCCTGGAGCAGTCTCAAAGGACTGAAATGGAGTGCCTGGCTCTGGAAAGGAACATGACACAGACGACTCAGAAGGAAACAGTTGTGATAGAGCATGTTGTGTTACATTCTGATGTCCTGCAAATTGTAGAGAATACACCACACTGACTACCGATTCAGTAAGTCTAATGACAAGCCCTTCCCACAACAATCAGCCCTCCAGAAAATGAAGGAGAACCCTTTCAACTGTATCACCTGCAGGAGCTTGTGAGCTCTCCTTAAGATGGGTATACCGTAGTTTCATTGGTTTTATGTTTGCTCCACGTTCTTGTTTAATTGTTTTTGTTTTTATCCAAGAAAAAATGTGTTACCTGAGTTTTTTGTTAACTCAGTACATTCATTTCGGTACAACTCTATGGAAATATGTCATCCAGGGTATGTCTACACTGCAAATAAAAACCTGCGGCTGGCCCATGCCAGCTGACTCGAGTCCGGCTGTGGGGCTGTTTCACTGCAGTGTAGATGTCTGGGCCCAAGCTGCAGCCTGAGCTCTGGGACTCTCCCACCTTGCAGGGTACTAGACCCCAGTATTTGCAGGGTACTCCAGCCAAACCCAGTCCAGTTTTGAATCACTACACTGTCACACCAGTCACTTCTAGTTGATTGAACCCAGAAGCAGTGTTCCACTGAGTAAAGATGTTCCAGATAAATACCCTGCCGAACTAACTGCTCAATTTCCTCCTCCTCTATTAGCCATATCCATAGCATCAACATCCCTACGAAACCACTGAGCCACATCCATCCATCAGTCTGACTGCAAACGCGTGTGCATCATCCTGTTTGTATTAACGACTATCATGATCATAGTGCTCAGCACTGGATCCTCCATGCTGCCTGACAGCAGTTTGAAAATGGTAATGTTAAAATTAACAGCTGCCAGGAGAGGAATCATGGAAGTTTTAGTCTGTTCCCCAGTTGCAGAATTTCTGTAATTCCCAGTAGGCATCCTGAAAATCCACTGCATGAAAAATCACAGAGCATAGAGCGAAGTGACACTGTGAATTCAACCAGTGACCAGGAGAGATAAATGCATAAACTGCTAAAGCTTGAACTAAAGAGTCAAACCTCTATAACAATGCACATTCTTGGCAGATTGGCATAGAGGAGGCCCTGTAACACACAGTCACAAGTGGGTTACGATTGCACCAAGGGATATCTGTCCAGGATGCTGAGTGGTTAATTTTAAAAAGCAGAGCTGTGTAGATGCAATGATTAACAAGAAAAGTGCCTTAAACTGGTATAATACCAGCATAGCCTAGTGGATAGAGTTCTGCAGGGGTTCTATCCTTGGTCTGTCACTGGCATGTTAGAGTGGGTCGACACAGCAATTAAACACTCATGACTGGCCCATGTCAGCTGGCTCCGGCTGTTTAATTGTGGCATAGACATTTGGGCTTTTGCTGAAGCCCAGGCTCTCGGGCCCTCCAGCCTTGCAAGCTCGAGTCAGCTGCCACGTATTTAATTGCTGTGTAGACATACCTTGAGATGGCCTTGGGGAAATCACTTCTCCCGTCTACCTCATGTTCTCTATCTGTAAAATGGGGTTAATTATAGTGATCTCCTTTGTAAAGCACTTTGAGATCTACTGAGGAAAAGTGCTATCAAAGAGCTAGGTATTATTCAGCTTTATAAAGTTAAATTGCACTTTAGAGCTAATCCAATGTAATCTCCTTATGTAGACATGGCCTCTGTGTAAACAAGGACAGTCATGTTTAACATTCTATTCCCACCTTGAACCACAACCATTTGATATAATGGTGAGCACAGGAGTTCCTCTCTATCCTGAGTGATAAATCACGTTTAACATCATGTTAGTTGCTATGACTCCTCAGGGTACTGTCTCACACTGCGAGAAATAATTAAGCAAGGAGATATAAAAATAAAATGATGTGTGAGACTGTAAGTGTCCACTTAAATCACACACAGAAAAATTTCCTTTTTTCCCAGCAAGAAACTGGGAATATAGCAAAATGCCCCTCCTTGCCCCCAAACCTCAATATTAAGCAGGGATGTGAATACATATAGCAAAATCCTGGTGGGGAGAGGGAAAGATGGTAACACAAAGAAAACTGACATCCTTGTCACATATGTGCACAACAAACATGCAAACATATTTAAGCAAAACTACTTACAGACATCTGAAGAAGTGAGGTTCTTACCCACGAAAGCTTATGCTCCCAATACTTCTGTTAGTCTTAAAGGTGCCACAGGACCCTCTGTTGCTTTTTACTTACAGACAGTTATATATTTGAAGGACTAAATAACAGAATGAATGAATAACCAAAATAAGGAGGGAATCATTTCTATTAAGCTATACGTTACCATACATTTTCATACTTTGACAAACTTACCTTTGGTCCTGACAAAATACTGCAAGCATATTGAGTACCCCGCACACAATTCACTAGGCGAGGGTGACATCACTGATGAAGAGTGGGTGTCCCTTATGTCCTAGGCATATTCTCACTAAGCAATTAGGGCTTTGAAAATATGTCTCATTTGGGGCAATCTGGTCTATCCCAAAGGGAAAATTATTGCTCTCCAGAAGTAATGGGATGAGCCCCACAGATAAGCTCTCTCTGGCAGGGATGGTTTAGCAGCATGCAGGATGAGCAAGCGGAGGCAGGGTGATCAGCCCAAGGCTCCCTGTAGCTGGTGGCAGCATTTTAACACCTCTCCACTCCAGATCATGAGTGGGTCACAGTCTCCCGCCCTGCGGCACTGACTCCCTGCCTTCCCCTTAGCCCCAGCCCTTGTCACTGTGCCACACACAACGTCAGCAGAGTCCCAGCTCCTCTCTGCTGACCTGACTGGGCCCTTTTACACACGGTGCTGGTTTCCGGGGGGGCCTCTTTCCCCGCAGCACGTTGTGCTGCTTGTCCTGGAGCTGGAGCAGCAACTTGCTGCAGGGAGTAGAACCAGGTCAGTGACTCGCTGGGTTGGAGCTAATGCACCCTCTGTTAACCCAAGGGTAGGGAATCTCAGCGCCCCTCACCCCTTCCTGTGGGGTGGCTCCTCTCCTTACTTCCCCCAATCTCTCTCCTCTGCCCTATTATTATTATTAATTAACCCTGGGATTGTAGGTTCTCATCTGTCCCACCCTATCCCTGATATTAATCTCTTCCAGGCTGGCGTCTTTTTTCCTTACCCAGTGTGAACCCCGGGAATTTGGGTTCTCCTCTCTGTCTCGCTCCCCCTTGCTCCAAGGTAAAATTAGTACCTGTTTGGTTCTCATCTCCTCCTCCCCAACCCCCCTCGTATCATATTGTCCCCCCAAATTGTAAGTCCTTGATGTTGCTATTTAACTCCCACCCAGATAATACTGGTCAGTTTGCTTTCTCTTTCCCCTCTTTGGCCATATTCATATATATATTTCCCCGTGGAGTTTTAGAAGCTACTTTAGTTTGTTTTTCCTGCCTTTGATAATTAAAAAGGCAATTGTAAACGGTGATACAAAATGTGGGGGTGGGTTGATTGGTTGGTTTGGTGGTGGGTTTTTGTTTGTTTTGCTAAGCTGTTTGAAAGACTGTTGTAAAAGTGTATAGAAATCTGACACGTGATTTGATAGTGAAATGGGAATGTGCAATATTCACAGAAAATTAGGCACTTACAGGCACCATTTAAAAAAAATCAAACCTATTATTTTGCTTCAAATAAATGTGTGATTATTCTAAGTCTTGCCACAAATCTCTTTGTTTGTTTCTCTTCTCCCATCTTTACAAACTGCAGGTTAAAATGGAGCTAGGGTAGTAAATATCTCTTCATTACTTAAGAGAGAAAAATCCTTAAGGAGCAGCTCTAGTTTTCACAGAAAGTGAATATTACCTGAATAAATTCAAAGCTAAGGTTCCACTTCTAATCAAACACTAGAAATATATGCAAATGCAGAGTCAGGGTCACCTGGACAATCTTAAACCTTCCTAGTGTTAGGATGGGGTTTTAATCTTAGTTGCTGGAGTGGATCAAATGATGTGAATTTTGAAATGCTAGTGACCTTTCCTTGGTTCTCCCTGCCCCAGGAGATTCTCTGTTATGAAGCTGTCTGTAGCCTCATGAGGCTGCTTGTTTTCTGTCTGCATGTTACTTAATAGTGTTCAGACCCTGTTCCTTTTTAATGCTAAGCTCTGCTGATTATTAACACCATGTTTAGGAGCTCTTGCCATTGTGGCAAGAGCTGAATTGCTACTTCACATACACATTAAATGCAAAATAGCAATCTTTTGAAGAAGGAGGGTTTGATAAGGATTTTAAGGTGTTTGCAGACTGTAGACATTTCAAATCCACTTAGAAGGTGAGGAGCTGTGGGGTACGATGAAGTGAGTTTTAGCCCATGAAAGCTTATGCTCAAATTTGTCTCTAAGGTGTCACAAATACTCCTGGTTCTTTTTGCTGATACAGACTAACACGGCTACCACTCTGAAACCTGGTATAATACAAGTGTATCTAGGATACCTACGTGTAATCTCACCTCACTGTGCATCTGGCATGTGAGCTATTAAATTTTTGTTAGAGACTTGTAGTTCTAGATATAACAGCCACATGTCTATACTAAGTGTCATAACACTTGAAGAAGAGCTCTGTGTAGCTCAAAAGATTGTCTTTTTCATCAACAGAATTTGGTCCAATGAAATATATGACCTCACCCACCTTGTCTCTCTAATATTCTGGGAACAACACTGCAAATAACAACGCTTTTACATTTGATACTATGTGGGGGAATTGTCCTGAATTATTGTCTGGAATCCAGTAACTTTCGGTGAAGAGTTGTAAAACCTGTCACTTTTTCAGAAATGTGTGTTGTGTTAAAGACAGGAACAGTTTGGTGTGTCTTAAATAGGCAAGTGCATTTAGGATTATAGGGACACTGTTGTCTGGAAAATTACACTTCTGTCTGAAAAGCTGTACCTACTATTGTTACAGAACCTCTGAGATTAGTTGGGGATTGGTCCTGCTTGAGCAGGGGGTTGGACTAGATGACCTCCTGAGGTCCCTTCCAACCCTGAGAACAGAGCATAGAGGAAATACTTATTTTTCTCTGGTTTTTAAATTTGTATGCTTTCTGCAATTTGGTAGCATCATTTTTGCAGATGATCAGTTGCATCACTGTCATGCACTGCCTGACAGCGGCTCAGTGTATACTCTGCAGGAGGATAGCAAAATAGAAATTGAAGAGGCAGTAGACAGGCATGTGAACAGACAGACATGTGGGAAGGAAGGATGGTCCAGTGGTTAGGGCACTAGCCTAGTACTTGGATTCAGTTCTCTGTTGTGCCACAAACTTCCGGTGTGACCTTGAGAACTGCAGCACAGAGAGACTATGTGACTTGCCCATCTGTAAAATAGAGATAATAGTTCTTCCTTACCTCACAAGGAAGGATAAATCCCTTGTGAAGATAAAATGTGAGGCACTCAGGTAACTTGGTGATATAAGTATCTAAGATAGAAAGGGAAGGTGGGATACACATGACTGAATTTGGTGTTACTTTTGAGCCCGCCCCAAAGACTCCTGTAAACATGCCTAAAGATTAAACAGAATGCTCTAACTTTTTTTTTAATTAAATGGTGTTCTGTCACAAGACTGAATCTTTTAAAAAAAATTAGTCAGTTTAAAAAAATCATGTTGACTAAGTCCTTTAAATATAAAATAGTACCCAAGCAGTTCGTCAACAAGACATAAGCTCACTTCTTAATTTTCAGAGTCACTGGTGTGGTTCTGAACATTGTGAAAGCAACCCATCAAATTTTTCCCCAAGATCAGCTAATACTATGTGCTGGGATGGTAAAATATTTTGGATTTTAAGCTTTTGATAATATTATATCTATTTTAAACAGTCAGAAAGAAAGTCTTTCTTTCTCTGTGTCAATATGCCTTGTTTTAACTGTTTCCTTTAGGCCCTGATCCTATATGCTGTTCTATGCAGATGTACTCCTGCATCCATGAGAGTTTGCAAGATCAGCCTTATCTGCTAAAATCAGGGACTTTCTTTATACTTCACTTTGTATAGCATCTTGCTGGACCTTAAGGAATAATAATAATAAACATATGATTCTCTTGCATTCTGTATTTCCATAGCTTCTACTGTTATATTTTACTCTGAATTTTGAAATACCAGGCTAACATTTGTGGATTTGGTGAAACTACAATGTTCTCTTGAGATTTTAAGTTTAATATTTATAACTTTAGCTGCATCAATGATGAAGCCTTTTGTCTAGAAAATTCCTTACATTTTTGAATAATGTCTATGACATTTGACATTGATTTTTGGTTTCTAAAAGATATATTTATTGGTCTGGACATCTCAGCATTATTAACATGAGGCTCATAGAATAAGTTCGTCAATTATCAGTGAAGAGTCATGGACTAAAATGGAGGTATGTTCTATTGAAGCTTTGTTGTCTATGGGTGCAGACAGCCTAAGGTGCAATGTGATGGTAGATCTGACCCAGCTTTACCAGAGTCCATATGAATATTATAATGCCTGCATGGGCTCATGCAAGTATCTTAAGATATTCCATCTCTTTAGTAAGTAGGGGACTGATCCAGTTCCTATTGAAGTCAGTGGGATTTGGATCAGGTCCCAATAACTATTGTCCCTTCCCTCTTCCGCAGCCTCATGCTACTGAAAGATACTCTTCCTTGATTAAGCTACCTCAGCATAACAAATAGAAACAAAACAAATATTTTTTTACTAAAAATATTAAAAGTGACTAGTGATTTTGGGTGACTTGATATTTGGGTATCTGTCTTTGAGACATCTGAAAGAAACTTGGTTTTCAGAAAGTACTCAGTACCCAGCTTCTAAGAATCAGGCCCCTTTAATGTATCTCACACTCAGGCAACCAAAAATTGAGGCATCTTAAATCACAGGTCACTTCTGAAAATCTTGGATCTTGGTACACCTCTACCCCGATATAATGCTGTCCTCGGGAGCCAAAAAATCTTACCGCGTTATAAGTGAACTTGCTTTGATCCACCGGAGTGCGCAGCCCCTCCCCCCCCCCACCCCCGGAGCACTGCTTTACTGCGTTATATCCGAATTCATGTTATATGGGGTTACGTTATATCGGGGTAGAGGTGTATTTCTAAGATCTAACTGTTTCAGAAGAGGGAATGGAAAGTGAGGACCATTAGGAAATTCTTCTAACTTTTGGCAAAGCTTTTTGGGGAATCCTGCTTTCTTGAGAATGTTTTGCCTGATTTTCTCCAAACTCTTCATTCTCATAAGTAAGCTGGAGAAATGCGGGGTCAGTAGAACTACCACTAAGTGGATACATAATTGATTAAACAACTGCAAACAAAGAGTAACTATTAATGGAGTGGTGTCAAATTGGAGAGAGGTCTCAAGTGGGGTTCCACAGGGATCAGTTCTGGATCTGGTGGATGTGGGAATGGAGAGCATACTGATCAAATTTGCAGATGAGACAGAGCTGAGGGAGGGGGTTGCAAACACTTTGGAGGATAGAACTAAAATTCAAAGGGATCTTGATAAATTGGAGAACTGGGCTAGAGATGACAAAATGTAATTCAACAAAGAAGAAAAAGCAAATGCACAAATACAGAATGGGGGATAACTGGCTTGACAGCAACACTGCTGAGAAGGATCTGGGAGTTGTGGTGGATCACAATCTCAACGTGAGTCAACAATGTGATGCTGTTGGGGGAAAAAAGGCAATTGCAATTTTGGATTGCATTAACAGAGGCATAGCAAGTCATGGGGAGGTTATAGTACCGCTCTATTCGGTGCTGGTTAGGCCTCAGATGGAGTATTATGTCCAGTTTTGTATAGAAAATATGTAGAGAAACTGGAAAGGATCCAGAGGTGAGCGACAAAGATGATCAAAGGGACGGAATGCCAGCCATATGAGCAAAGGTCGAAGGAACTGGCTATTTTTAGTTTGGAAATGAGGAGACTAAGGAGACGACATGATAGCAGTCTTCAAATATTTGAAAGGCTACCATAAAAAAGATGGAGAAAAATTGTTCTCTCTTGCTACAGAGAGCAGAACAAGAAGCAGTGGGTTCAAACTACAGCATAGCACAGCAGATTTGCATTAAATCTCAGGAAAAACTTCCTAACTGTAAGAACAGTAGGACAATCAAACGAACTGCCTCAGGCAGTTGTGGAATTTCCTTCACTGGAGGCTTTCAAAAGGAGACTGGACAGCCATGTCTTGGATGGTTTAGACACAACAAATCCTGAATCTTGGCAGGGGATTAGACTAGATGACCCTTGTGGTCCCTTCAGGTAAGGGACCTTGAACGCCTGTCTTCATGAAGGCTGGGTAGATTATTGTAAAGTTGCAAGAGTAGGGAGCAAAATGAGAAGTGCTTTTATGAAAAAAACGCTTACTAGACTGAAAACATATTGAAGACACATCCGCAAAAAATAAGACACCAGTCACTGGTGCAAATAAATTGCGAATCCTCTGCAACTAAACTGATTATCCTGCTGCTCTTACTAGTATAAGATTTATAGGTTTGAAGGCCAGAAAGGACCATTATGATCATCTAACCCAGTGGTTCCCAAACTTTAACAACTTGTGAACCCTTTTCACTAAAATGTCAAGTCTCGCGAACCCCCTCCTAAAAATGAATATTCCCAGGGATTTTCTCCTTTACCTGAGTATAAATTATAAAAGCAGTGATCTTGGAAATATAAAATTTGTTTTTATGACATGTTTATTGCACACTATTTATTATTAATTACTATTTATCATTACAGTATTTTTATTACATTATGAAAATGGCAACACTCTTCCAAGATCTCACTTTCGTAGCTTATATCACTTGAATAAGCCTGTTATAAGACAAGGCTCTTATGTTTCATCAAGGAGTATCAGATGTGAAACAGCATGAAGGTATTTAAGAAGCCAACTCAAAGAGTTCCTCCTACACAAGCATCCAGGTCTTGAGTTGTCCAGGAAAGCACCACACGTTACAACAAAGCTTAAACTTGTTCTTCATAATAATTTTTAAAACAATACTAGCTGCCTATTTAATTTTAAAAACAGCAAAAAATATCCACCTCCCTCTCCATTTCTTATAAGGAGTCTTGAAGTTTAAATCTCCTCAGTGTGGTAGATAGGCTTGCTTTGATCTGCTTAGCTCTTGGAAGTCCAGGGGCTCCAGGCTGCTGGCCCCATGCTGCCCGGGGGCCCTAGCAACAGCTCTGTCTGCCATTAGGGAATTTTTTCCCGACAACCCCCTGTTTGGTTCCCCAGTTTGGGAACCACTGATCTAACCTGACCTCCTCTATAACACAGGCCTAGAACTTCTCCAAAATCATTCCTAGAGCAGATCTTTTAGAAAAATATCTAATCTTGATTTTAAAATGGTCAGTGATGGAGAATCCACCACAACCTTTGGTGAATTGTTTCAATGGTTAATTACTGTCACCATTAAAAATGTACATCTTATTTCCAGTCTGAATTTAAACAGCTTCAACTTCCAGCCGTTGGCTTGTGTTACACCTTTCTCTGCTAGATTGAAGAGCCCCCTATTAAATATTTGTTCCCCATGTAGATACTTATAAACTGTAATCAAGTCATCCCTTAACCTTCTCTTTGTTAAGCTAAATAGATTGAGCTCCTTAAATCCATCACTATAAGGCTGTTTTCTAATCTTTTAATCAATCTCATGGCTCTTCTCTGAACTCGCCAATTTATTAACATCCTTCTTGAATTGTGGGCACCAGAGCTGGACACAGTATTCCAGCAGAGGTTGCACCAATGCCAAATACAAAGGTAAAACAACTTCTTTACTACTACCCAAGATTTTGCGTTTATGTATCCCAGGATTACATTAGCTCTTTTGGCTACAGCGTTACACTGGGAGCTCATGATTATCCACCACAATCCTCAAATGTGTTTGACTTATTGCTTCCCAGGATAGAGTCCCCCCATCATGTAAGTATGGCCTACTTTGTTCCTAGATGTATACATTTACATTTACCCATATTAAAACTCACATTATTTGCTTGTGCCCAGTTTACCAAATGAGCCAGATAGCTCTGAATCAGTGACTGGTCCTTTTCATTATTTAACACTCCACCAATTTTTGTGTCATCTGCAAACTTTATCAGGGATAATTTTATGTTTTCTTCCAGGGCTTTAATAAAAATGTTAAATAGTGTAGAGCTACCCACTGGAAACAAACCCGCTCAATGAATAGTCCCCTCTTACAGTTACATTTTGAGACCTACGATATGATGATAAGAATGTTGCATTTATTCCTCCCTCAGAGCCAGTTTACTTGCAGAGTTGGGGAATTACATTCTCAGATTTAAAAAAAAAAAAAAAAAAAACCCACCTTGGGTGGAGAAAATTACAGGTTCAATTATAGAGGCTACATCTGGCCCATGATATTTATGAATCATACTGTACCAGCTCAGGAACATTAAACCAGGCTTGGGTTGTCTGTCTGTCTCTTTTCCTGAGGACTGGGAATTACAACCATCTCCATAGATAAGCTATATTTGTGGGTGACATTTTAGAGGAATGCTTTTGAAAACTTGGCTTGCTGACTGTAAAGTTACTAAAACTTTGTGGGGCAAATACATCCTTGATGTAACTCTATTATTTCAATGAATCTAGATACCTTTAATAATCTAGGATTTTGTAGAAGGTGGGGAGTTGTAATTTCTAGTACTGTATAGCTATAGTTGGAAGGAGCTCATCTATCTTTTTTTTTTTATTAATGGAGATATCCCATCTCCTAGACCTGGAAGGGACCTTGAAAGGCCATTGAGTCCAGCCCCCTGCCTTCACTAGCAGGACCAAGTACTGATTTTGCCTCAGATTCCTAAGTGGCTCCCTCAAGGATTGAACTCACAAGCCTGGGTTTAGCAGGTCAATGCTCAAACCACTGAGCTATCCCTCCCCTCATTATATATAGATGTCTAAAAAGCACCCATCAGACACTACTTGCTGACCATGTCATTTTTTTTTCACAAGACTTTTCACTTAATAAAGCAAATATATACTTATTACTACCTCCTTAGGCAAATGCTTGAATCTGATGAAGAAATAGCATATCTTCTCCCATCTTGATTTAATGACTTCAGTGTAATGGGCTATCGTGATTATCACTACAAAAGTTTTTTTTCTCCTGCTGATAATAGCCCACCTTAATTGATTACTCTTGTTATAGTTGGTATGGCAACACCCATTTTTTCATGTCTTCTGTGTGTGTATATATATCTTCCTACTGTATTTTCCACTGCATGCATCTGATGAACTGGGTTTTAGCCCACGAAAGCTTATGCTCAATAAATTTGTTAGTCTCTAAGATGCCACAAGTACTTCTTGTTCTTTTTGCTGATACAGCCTAACACGGCTATCACTCTGAAAAGTGTAAAGATAATCCACTAGGTCTCTAGTTAAATTGTTCCAGTGTTTAATTACCTTCATGGTTCTTTTCAGAAATTTGTCCAAGTAAGACATTGTCCCACCAATGACAAAAAAAATAGGGGATACAGTTGGAAAGTAGGGACAGATTTTAAAAGCAAGGGTCATGCTCCAGTTTGGCCCTGTCCTGTAACATCTGTTACTTCCTGATGCCTGAACTGGCATTTCTAAAGGCAAAACTTTTGGTCTTGAGTAACAAGGAGCACAGTCTCTGGTTCAGGATACTGCCCCCCCCCCTTTCTTTCTTCCCTCCATCTCTTGGTTGTCACCCTCCTTTCCTGCCCCTTACCAATGCTGCTCAAAGCTCTCCCTTCCGAGAGTTCCATGTTACTCTTCTTCCAAGTACCACCAGTGCTGGTAGGTTGAACTTCTAATATTTAAAGCTATTTACTAGCATCAGATATCATAAACATAGGTGCAAGTCCACATAAAAAAGGAGGGGTCTGTAAAGAGCCCCATGCCCAGGCCCACCGATGGCGGGGGGCAAAGGGGACAATTGCCCAGGGGCCCAGGTGATTTTAAAGGGCCTGGTGGCCTGCAGCTGCTGCCGTGGTAGTGACGGCGGGGCCGGGAGCCCTGTGCTCTTTTAAATCACCCAGGCGGGCCGCTGGGCTCCTAAGCACGCGCCGGATGGTGACCGCTCCAGGCCCCATGCTTTGGGGGGACCTGCGGGCTGGCGTGATTGGCCGGCGCGGTTGGTCCCGGAACTGACGGATTTGTCACTTCCGCCCCAGGTTCTGCACCCCCCTAGGGACGGCCCTGGGGCCCAGAATTGCTGTTGCCAGGCCTGCCCATGCCACTCACAGCTTAGCATTCCCCTCCAACAATAGTGTGGCTCTCCACCCACCCACCTTCACGTACCAGCTGCGGGTATTCAGTCATAGGCTCCAGGAGTTAGCAGTTTTTTTTTATCAGTCCTCCTGAGGAACAGGAAAGGCTGAAGGGCATTTGTGTTATTGTCCCCCCCGTCCCCCCACCGGTGCCTGTGAAGGTATCGGGAATTATTTTCTCCCTTCCCCACATGCCAGGAACGGAGACCTGAGATGAGGATATGCCCAGGAGGAGGCCATTGGAGATTTTCCTCCCCTCTCCACCTGCAACAAGAGGGAAGCTGGACCAGTGGTCACTGGCAGGCCCATCACCCTTTTGGCAGCATCTAGTAATATTGATAACAGTTCCCAAATAATACAGTGTGCCAGGCTGTTGCAGCTGGGAGAAAGAAATTGGATTAACAGAATGGGATTGCATGCCCAGGACAAATATGGCAGTTATGAATCATAGCTCACAGCCTCCCACCTGGTCTTGGAGCATGGAATTGCCTGGTTTAGAGAAGGAATGCACAGCCCTCCTCTGGCATTGAACTTAAGTGTCAATACTGGGTATGAGGTCAGATGAATCCATGATTTGAAAGTCCAAGGGCAAAACCCTAAATCCCTGACTTCCAGAGACCTCCATGACATTCTCTGCTTCAGCCCAGGGGCTGCAGGACTCTGGAGCTAACAGCCAGTGGGGCCCTGGTAGGGTTCAAGCGACAGGGGGCCCCCTGAAAGATTTCAGCCACGATGACAGACTCCTGAGGGGGCCCTCCTCAGGGTTCCAGCAATGGGCGACAGCCTCGCGTGGGGGAGGGGGATGCCTCGAGCGAGCAGCTGGGGTGTCCCATTTTCTCTTTGGGAAATATGGTCACTCTGCAGCTCCCAGCTGCTGTGGGCTGAGTGGGGAACCCTAAGCTTCCAGCCACCAAGGTGGTGGGGGAAACCATGGAGTCACAGCAGCAAAAGTCTCAGATAGATCACAGCTTCTGTGAATTTTTGTTTATTGCCTGTGACCTGTGACTTTTACTAAAAATAACCATGACAAAATATTAGCCTTATTTATAACCATCACCAGCCATTGGTATAGATATATATTAGTGATCACTTGCAATATGCCAGAGCTCTGGCAAGTTTAAAAACATGCTAAAAATACTAACAGGCCACAATGCTAATTACTCCCGTGTTGACCACCTGTGATTTCTACAGGAAAGTTTGTCATTGAAAAAGTTATTCTATAAACTGATTATGGTACAGATAATAGTGGAGTGTAGCAGACCCTGTAGCATACCCTATACTTCCACTAACCGTCCTAGTAAATCTCATGTACTTATGTGGCCCCCACCATTCTGAGCACCTCACAATCTTTAATGTGGTTTCCCCCATTTTACATATGGGGTGGCTGAGGCACAGCAAGTCTTAGTGACTTTGTTTACAGTCAGTGGAATTGAACCTGGGTCTCTCAAGTCCTATTGGGCCATTTTATCTTCTTGGCCAGTTTGTTCTGTATAGTCATGTTATAATCCGAGAATTTAGCAATTTTACTTGATTGGTTTAACAGAGAATATTTATAATTAAAGAATCCAAACAGCATTTGTTATATTTACTCCACTCTGTTGTACTCTTACCATAAACAACCTGCAAAAATCAATTCCAGCCATTCCATGGGCTACAAGTGCTCCACGCTGACTGAAATTTTGCTTTTTGTTTGTTAGAGATCAACAAAAATCCCTTTGGTATGAAAGAACTAAATGCTTAAATTCCGAGCTTGTCCTACCTGGTCTCTCAAGTCCTATTGTCCTAAGTGGTTATCTTTCTCAGATTGAGCTGTTAAAAAATCTCTTTTTTCATTGAATTAAAGTAATGTTGTACAGTGACCAGTATTATGGAGGATGGTGAAAAATAATTCCATGATAATACCTTGTCTTGTATGAGTCATTAATCATGACTCATGATCAGCAGGCAATGATGTCCAATTTGTTTTCTAATCCTTCACTTGCTGATGCTCTTTATTGCCATAGCAATAATAGTAAAAAAGGCCTGTTAATGCATACACCCACACAGAATTTAAATGGTCAGATTTTTTTCCGGAATAAAATTTCCATAGCTTGAGTCTATTTTGCTCTAAACTTATTATTTTTAACAGGCAAAATTTAAGAAATATCAAACGTGATCATACAGGTATAATTTGGCAGTGAGTTAAACTAATAAAAGGAGGTTTGTGTCTTTTGTGTATGCTTTGGAGCAGTCACTGACTGCACTGACAGTTAAATGTAGTGTATTGTTTTTTGTGGTGACTGCGGAAATTTTGAGTCTGTGAAAGTGGGGGACTAATAGCACTGCAGTAAGTCGAGCATAATAAAGGAAAACACAGCGCAAGCTATCCCACACAGCTCTGCTAACACACCTGGATCATCCCTGCTTCTCTAGTCTGTCCTCTCTTGAGCCGAGACTAGCAACTGTGCAGTAGCTTTTGTTATGTGGTAGCATGTCCAGTATAGACTATAAAGGGTCAGAAGACTGAGATTATCAACCTGTTTTCATCTGTGAACTCAGATTGCCATAATGAAAAACTAGTGAATTAGTCCACTTTGTCATTTGTTATGTATTCTTCTGCTTCTTCTTCTTCTTTGTCTTATGGTAATCCTGAAAGGCCTATTATGCTAGGTGCTGTGAAAACAGAAGATCTATCAAAAAGACCAGACAGAGAAGCAACTTAATTAAAAAAGAAAAACAAAAAAAACAGCTTTGGAAATCTGTTAAGTCTATACTTGGAGCAGAAAAACAACTTAAACAATTCTAAAAGGTGATTGTTGAAATGTCATGGGCAGAAGGAGGTGTGTGATTAAATAGTTTGGAGTTATAAACAGTATAAAAGGTTGATCTCAGAAGAACAAGTACAAATTAATTCATCACCAACTTGGTAGCTTTTTTTAAAAACAATCTCTCTCTCGTATTCTAATGTAAGATGGAAATAGTCTGTCATGGATGAAGATAACACCTTTATACTTAGCAAGTAGTTCTGTCTTTGGAGGTATTTTAGGAGAAGCTTTCCATAGCTATCCCTGTAAAAATGAACCCTTTCCCTGCTGCTGTGAGTGTCATTACAGAATATATATACGTGTGCCCGTGCACACACACAAACCTTTTTTTATTTATTTGGGGTAGAAGGTGCAAACACAAGGGTTATGGCCTCAATAATGGTTAGTAGTCTTACAGCTATTTACAATATACCATGAAAAGTCAGAAATCGACCGAGAGCTCACAGGTGAACAGGTGTTGGCCATTCAGTAAAGGGTGACATTGCTGTCTGCAAAACATAAAATCTTCATTGACATAGTTTGCAGATGACACAAAAAAAAAAAGTGGTAAATAATGAAGAGGACAGCTCGCTAATACAGGGCAATCTGGATTGCTTAGTAAACTGGTCACAAGCAAACAATATGCATTTTAAAATAGTTAAACGTAGATGTACATATCTAGGAACAAAGAATGCAGGCCATATTTACAGGATTGGGGGGCTATATCCTGGGAAGCAGTGACTCTGAAAAAGTTTTGGGAGTCAGGTAGATCATCAGCTGAACATAAGATCGCAATATGACCTTGTCGCTAAAAGAGCTAATGCGATCCTGGGATGCATAAACAGGATATTCTCGAGTAGGTGTAGAGAGGTTATTTTACCTATGCATTTGACGTTGGTGTGACATCTGTAGGAGCAGGATTTTATATTTGTACTATAAGAATTAATGTATGATTTGATCATCCAGCCATCCTCCCTTTTTGAATAACAGAAAGGAATGACCCTCTGGAACATTGGTAGACATGCATCTGACAGACTGCCAGTGTCTATACTGATGTTAAGGCAGGGACAGACCAGAACAATCCTTATGACTGATTATGGTCACTCTTTTGTTTTAGGATAAATTATAATGTCTACTATGGTTTCCTATATATATTATAAATTAGGCACACTAGTTAAATATACATTTCTTTGTTTTAAGGTTTAGTAAGTAAGAGACAAGATCTTGTATTGTGTCTATGTTGAGGAGATTAGAGGAATGTTGAAGGCATGGGCCACAATGTGAACTGTTTTGATTACAAGATTTAGTAAGGTGTAATTTACAGTGCCTTTCTTGCTCAACATAAAAACCGCTGTATACCTTTGAAGGTCTCTGTAAAAGACTGTTTGTGTGAATGAGGAATGCATGCATCAGGAAAAGATAAGGTGTGAAGGCCATTGTTAAAGTCAGATGGTCAAGGAAGTAGGAGTGAAGAAACTTAAGGACACCAGAGAACCATCAACACGCATCCATAAGTGAGGAGGTGGAGGCTGGTACCTCTAAAGACAAGACAATTGATTAAATCAAAACCAGGACAGGATAAAAATTAAAAAAATAAAGCTGGTAGGGTGAGAGGGAATGCCCAAAAAAAAAATGCAATTGAGGTAGAGCCCTGCAGCGGGTATGGTACTGCCACCCTTACTTCTGTGCTACTGTTGGCAATGGTGGTGCTGCTGGGACGTTCATGTTTGTGGCACAGGAAGACTAATTTTTTTAATCCCACTCCTGCAATACCCACCCCCACCCGCTCCCGCATTGTGTGTTGAATTTTTATCCCACTGCCGTAATAACGGGAGCAGGATAAAAATTCAACAATGAAGGAGCAGGTGGGAGTAGGTCTTGCAGGGCGGGAGCAGGATTAAAACAATAGTCCCTTGCAGGGTTCTAGTAGGGGGCGCAAATATGCTTGCTCGCCGTGGGCGCTAAAATGCCTAGTTACAGCTCTGCATGGCAGCTCTCGTGGCTCCTGTCCTACAGGGTGGGCTGGGCTCACCTTCCTACTCCAGGCACTGCAATCTCTGTGGTTCCACTGCTACTCAGGCTTGGCCCAGCCATCATGTTGCCGGTAGTCTGGGTAGGCCAAATTTCAGTGTGGGACAGTGCAACCCATGAGCCAGGTCGCAATTCCACTCTCACAAATTTGGTCCAGTGAGGGGGAGTGGGGCCAAACCTGAGTGGTGCTGCAACCGTGGAGGTTGCAATGCCTAGAATGGAGAGCCGAGCCCAGCCACACCCACAGCATAGGAGCTGCAGAAACCACCACTGTGGGGTGAGTGCTGGGCAGGACCCCCGCACCCCAGGTGCAGGACCTGACTGAAACTGCCCCAGGGTCTGCACCCCCAGACTATTTACTGGGTCACAACAGGTCATAAACATTTACAAATGAGCCCAAAAAGGTTGAGAACCACTGGACTATATGATCACAATGGTCCCTTCTGACACTGGAAGCTTTGAATCTATGAAAGACAAACATGCCAGTAGCAGCATTGTTCACCCTTCACTCTTTTTATTTAGGTTCTAAAAAGTGTGTGTACATATGCATATATAATTATTAATTTGGTCTATTTTTAACAAACACATGTCCATTCACTCCACACATAACTTAAAAGCCAACTGTCAAAAATTCTCTCTATTATGAATAAATCTTGGTTTGGGTTCAGATCAGAGCTGCTTTCCAGAAAAAACCCTTAGGATTGACAAAAAGTTCCTTTGACTTTTTGACCTATTTTGACAACAGAAACATTGCAGCACGTCTCTCAGTGGTCTTTCTTAGGGTATGTCTACGCTACGGATTAATCCGAATGTATATAATTCGAATTTTGGAAACAGATTGTATAAAATCGAATGTATGCGGCCACACTAAGCACATTAATTCGGCGATGTGCGTCCATGTACCGGGGCTAGCGTTGATTTTCAGAGCGTTGCACTGTAGGTAGCTATCCCATAGTTCCCGCAGTCTCCTCCGCCCATTGGAATTCTGGGTTGAGATCCCAATGCCTGATGGGGCCAAAAACATTGTCATGGGTGGTTCTGGGTACATCCTCCCCCCTCTCCAGGGAAGCAACGTCAGACAATCGTTTCGCGCCTTTTTCCTGGGGAAACCGTGCAGACGCCATACCACGGCAAGCATGGAGCCCGCTCAGCTCAAGACAGCAGTCATGAACATTGTAAACACCTCGCGCGTTATTGTGCAGTTTATGCTGAACCAGAACCTGCAAAACCAGGCGGCAAGGAGTAGGCTACGGCAGCGCGGCGGCGAGAGTGATGAGGACATGGAATTCTATCAAACCATGGGCCCCGGTGCTTTGGAGATCATGCTGTTAATGGGGCAGGTTATAGCCATGGAACGCCGATTCTGGGCCCGGGAAACAAGCACAGACTGGTGGGACCGCATAGTGTTGCAGGTGTGGGACGATTCCCAGTGGCTGCAAAACTTTTGCATGCATAAGGGCACTTTCATGGAACTTTGTGACTTGCTTTCCCCTGCCCTGAAGCGCCAGAATACCAAGATGAGAGCAGCCCTCACAGTTGAGAAGCGAGTGGCGATAGCTTGCAACGCCAGACAGCTACCGGTCAGTCAGTAATCAATTTGGAGTGGGCAAATCTACTGTGGGGGCTGCTGTGATGCAAGCAGCCAAAGCAATCACTGAGCTGCTGCTATGAAAGGTAGTGACTCTGGGAAATGTGCAGGTCATAGTGGATGGCTTTGCTGCAGTGGGATTCCCTAACTGTGGTGGGGCAATAGATGGAACCCATATCCCTATCTTGGCACTGGAGCACTAGGGTACCCAGTACATAAACCGCAAGGGGTACTTTTCAATGGTGCTGCAAGCGCTTGTGGATCACAAGGGACGTTTCACCAACATCAATGTGGGCTGGCTGGGAAGGGTTCATGACGCTCGCGTCTTCAGGAACGCTACTCTGTTTAAATGGCTGCAGCAAGGAACTTACTTCCCGGACCAGAAAATAACCGTTGGGGATGTTGAAATGCCAATAGTTATTCTTGGGGACCCAGCCTACCCCTTAATGCCATGGCTCATGAAGCCATACACAGGCAGCCTGGACAGGAGTCAGAAGCTGTTCAACTACAGGCTGAGCAAGTGCAGAAAGGTGGTAGAATGTGCATTTGGCCGTTTAAAAGGTCGCTGGCGATCGTTACTGACTCGGTCAGACCTCCTCCAAACCAATATCCCCATTGTTATTGCTGCTTGCTGTGTGCTCCACAATCTCTGTGAGAGTAAGGGGGAGACCTTTATGGCGGGGTGGGAGGCTGAGGCAAATCGCCTGGCTGCTGATTATGCACGCCCAGACACTAGGGCGATTAGAAGATCACACCAGGAAGCGTTGCGCGTCAGAGAAGCTTTGAAAACCAATTTCATGACTGGCCAGGCTACGGTGTGAAAGTTCTGTTTGTTGAAAACCCGCTCCCTTGATTGACTCATTCCTTGTAAGCAAACCACCCTCCCCCCTTAAATCACAGCTTGCTTTTAAAAGAAATAAAGTCACTATCGTTTAAAAATCATGTATTCTTTATTAAACATAGGGAGAGAACCGACAAGGTAACCCGGATGAGGTTTGGGAGGAGGATAGGAGGGAAGTAAAAGGCCACTGAAAAAATTCAATATAATGACAGCCTTTTGGTTGGGCTGTCCACTGGGGTGGAGTGGGAGGGTGCATGGAGCCTCCCCCCTCTCCCCTCGCGTTCTTACACGTCTGGCTGAGGAGGCTATGGAACATGGTGATGGGGGATGGAGGTTATACAGCGGCTGCAGCGGCACTCTGTTATCCTGCTGCCGTTCCTGAAGCTCCACCAGACGCCGGACCATGTCCGTTTGATCACGCAACAGCCCCAGCATTGCAGCCTGCCACCTCTCATCTCGAGCGTCCCTCATGACCTCACGTTCACAGGCATCTTTCCTGTACTTAGATACCGTGTCCTTCCACTCATTCAAATGAGCTCTTTCATTGCAGGTGCATTCCATTATTTCCGAGAACATCTCGTCTCGCGTCCTCTTTCTCCACCGCCTTATCTGAGATAGCCTTCGGGACAGAGGAGGGAGGCTTGAAAAATTTGCAGCTGCTGGAGGGATGGAAAAAAGGAGAGAAGTTTTTAAAAAGATACATTTTACAGAACAATGCTTATACTCTTTCGCGGTGAAAAACACTATTCATATTACATAGCACATGTGATTTCAGTACAAGGTTGCATTTTCCATCTTAATATTGAGTGCCTGTGGCTTTGGTGTTAGAGATCACAGACGCAGGTCCGGGCAACAGAATTCGGCTTGCATGCGGCCATGGTAAGCCATTGTCTTTCGGCTTCTGCACCCTTTTTTCCCACATACCAAGCAAAACCCATTGACTGCTGCAGTTTTCCTGTTAACCTTCAGCAGCAGAAAACAAACTAACCCCCCGCCCCCCATCCAGTTCTCTGGGATGATCGCTTTATCCCTCACTCCACCGCGTGGCTGGTATCAGGGAAGATCCCTGCTAGCCAAAGGCGAAAAGTTCAGCGCCAATTCCTCCCCTCCCCGCCCCCGCGCATGGCTAACTGCAGGGAAGGATTTCTTTTCAGCCACAGGCAAACAGCTCAGTAGGAACGGCCACCTCTGTCCCCTTAATTAAATTCCCGTATTTCAACCAGGTTACCATGAGCGATATCACTTTCCTGAGGATTACATAGCGAGATAAAGAATGGATGTTGCTTGAATGCCAGCAAACACCGGGACCATACGCTGCCAGGCTGTGTCATGCTATGATACCAGATTACTTGCTACTAACATGGCGTGGTCAAGTGTCCTACCATGGAGGACGGAATAAGGCTGCACTGCCCAGAAACCTTCTGCAAAGGCTTTTGGAGTACCTCCAGGAGAGCTTCATGGAGATGTCCCTGGAGGATTTCCACTCCATCCCCAGACACGTTAACAGACTTTTCCAGTAGCTGTACTGGCCGCGAATGCATCCCAAGTTCTCAGGGCAAATTAATCATTGAAAAACGCTTGCTTTTAAACCATGTTTTATATTTTAAAAGGTAAACTCACCTGAGATCCCTTCCATGGTCTTGGGTACTGGCTTGGGAGGGTACTTCAGTCAGGTTGAGAAAAAGATCCTGGCTGTTGGGGAGAATGGAGTGTTGTGTGCTCTCCGCAAGCTCGTCGTCGTCCTCGTCCTCCTCCTCCTCTTCCCCGTCCGCAGAATCCTCAGGTGTGGTTGATGAGATTACCCTCGTCTCAGAATCCGCGGTCAGAGGTGGCGGCCCCCCCTAGAATTACATGCAGCTCAGCGTAGAAGCGGCCTGTCTGCGTCTCTGACCCGGAGCGACCGTTTGCCTCTTTGGTTTTTTGATAGGCTTGTCTGAGCTCCTTGACTTTCACGCGACACTGCTCTGAGTCCCTATTGTGGCCTCTCTCCATCATGCCTTTGGAGATTTTTTCAAAAGTTTTGGCATTTCGTCTTTTCGAACGAAGTTCTGCTAGCACTGAATCCTCTCCCCATATAGCGATCAGATCCAGTACCTCCCGTACGGTCCATGCTGGTGCTCTTTTTCGATTATCGGCCTGCATGGTTATCTGTGCTGATGAGCTCTCTGTAGTCACCTGTACTCTCCTGTGCTGGGCAAACAGGAAATGAAATTCATATGTTTGCGGGGCTTTTCCTGTCTACCTGGCCAGTGCATCCGAGTTCAGATTGCTGTCCAGAGCGGTCACAATGGTGCACTGTGGGATAGCTCCCGGAGGCCAATACCATCCAATTGCGGCCACACTAACCCTAATTCGAAATGACAATATCGATTTTGGTACTACTCCGTTCGTCGGGGAGGAGTACAGAAATGGATTTTAAGAGCCCTTTATTTCGAAATAAATGGCTTCGTTGTGTGGACGGGTGCAGGGTTAATTTGATTTAACGCTGCTAAATTTGAATTAAACTCAGTCTTAGGCCTGGTCTACACTATGTCTACACTAGCACTTATGTTGCTCAGGGGTGTGGACAGCGCTATGTCGGCGGGAGAGCTTCTCCCGCCGACATAGCTACTGGTGTTGGGGGTGGATTAATTAAGTCAACAGGAGAGCTCTCTCCTGTCCCCTTAGAGTGGCTACGTGAGAGATTACAGCAGCACAGCTGCATGGGTGCACCTGCTCTGCTGTAAGCTCTCTAGTGTCACCATAGCCGTAGTCTCTTATGGTCCTCTCCTTGTTCCCTTTATACTGGTTCTTGTCTAACAGTCATCTGTGGTTTTAAAGGCACTGGCAGGAAAATGTAATAAACATGTATTATGTCTTCTGTGTGGCAACGGGACATTCCAGAGTTTTCTTGGGCAAAGGCAGGACTGGGCTAGCAAATTATAAAGCAATAATCATACTCAAACCCTTTCCTTAGATCTCCTGGGAACAGTTTTCTTGACCTCATACGATAGCATCCAACAGACTTTTTCCTCAGGTTAGCTGCCTCGAGCTAACACAGATTTTTCGCCCCCCCAAATCCTTGTGAAATCATTTGTGGACAATTATGCCCTGTTAGAACCTTCTCTCCATGGGGAGGAACTTTCTCTAATTTTTAGATTTCAATCTCGGTCAGTTAAAATAGAGGGTTGCTGTAAAGTTACGGTTGTAACTATCTGGTTATTTTTCACATACACGAACACAACAAAGTATAGCTCTGAGGAAGAGACACTCTGTTTACCAAGATTAACTGGAGAAAGCTCTTGCAACCAATAGGAAATTTGTAAAACTAAGGGTTCATCATAGAAAGAGCTGATATAGCCATAACAATACTGATGCTTTTGTATGCCACTATAATTATATCGGCCACTATAATTATGTATATATGGTTATTAGTTGTTCTGGAAGAGAAGTCCTTTTCCTCAGACTGGTGCAGAGTAAGCAGCTAGAAAACATCAGTAATTAATTGTTTCTTGATCAGGTCATTCTGGCCTCATCCTCAAACCCTCTTGGGGTCTCATCTAAGGGCTCTTTAATTACTTTAAGGGTGGAATTTCCAAACGTGCTCAGCATAGGCCTAATTGTTCTCCCATTGAAATCAATGGTAAAACCGATTGGGTCAGTGGGAGCTGAATTAGACCAAACCTGAGTGCTTTTGCAAATCTCATCCTAAGTATCCAGCTTCAGGTCTGCGGCTTTTCTGTGACTGTTACACTTGAAAGGTTACTCTTACAAGATCCCATTTCTCTATTGAAGGACTGGATTGGGTCTGAAAGGGAGAAAATACCTGAGGTGTGATCATTTTCTGCTGTGTGTTTCCTTCCAGAAATGGCAGTCTCTCTTTGGAAAAGTTTACTCCAAACCACAAAGAGTAGACTATTCCTGCAAAGATGTGTGTCACTTTATAACAGTGCCCATGGCTTTGAGGAAGAAGAGATGAAGAAAAAACTTCAGCAGTTTGATGGTGGATCCATCGACCTTTCTAAGGAAGACAATGGCATTGGAGTCCTGACCTTGAACAACCCAAAGCTAATGAATGCATTCACAGGTACTGACAATGTGTAAGGATTATATATAGAGAGATATTGATATATATATAGAGAGGGGGGGGGGGCGGGGGCAGTTGCCCTAGAGTTTTGCGTGTCTAATTTACTTTGATCTCATTTCTGTTGTGTTGGATTTAGTGTGCGGGTGCTGGGGGTACTTGATGGCCTGTGATATACAGTAGGTCAGACTAAATGGTCTAGTGGTCCCTATATGACGCTGAAAAATTATGCCCATAACTATGTCACGGTTAGAAATAAGAAGTCATGACTTTTGATTAGAGATGCATTAAGTGATTACTGTTCTGCACAATAACGCCATAATAATATGTTGTTATAAACATATAAATAAAAATAAAAACACAAGAAACTTTAGACATCGGACAAAGCTGTCTGTCAGAACATGCTTGCCCTTTTTTCAGTCAGCTCAATCGTTCCTCCCTGCTCTTTCTCTTTATACTTTGTTCCTTTCATCCATCCCAGCTATTCTAGAAGCAAATAAAATAATCATGTCTTTCAACTCAAAACACTTTACAAATGTTGGCAGATATCATGATGCCCATTTTGTAGATTGGGAAATTGAGGTGCAAGGAGGGCTTGAACGTAGTTCCTCCAACTTGCTTTCTACTCTCCATCACCCAGCACTTCATAGTTTGGCCTTTTCCAACCACATATACCAACCAGTCCACCCTTTCTTCTTCCATCAGTTTGACACCTTACATATCAACTTATTTACTAAAGGATGAACATTCTCAGCCCAGTTAGAAACATCCTAAGAGTTATTGTCATATATGCTTATACTCTGTTTGCCCCTACTCTATTGTAGAACTCTGGATTCTCCCATGAGGAACTTTCCAGTTGGGCAAATTAATTGTAGATTATACTCTTTATTCTTAGATTAGTTAATAAAGGGAGTTTTCAGACTAAAGTTTACGGTTCTCAATATCTCCAGCCTACATCAGTCAGTACCTACAACATATACGGTATTATACCCATAGTATGTCTGACATCGTATGAACAGATCTGTATCTCTATTTACTTGATCAATTTAAGCATATTTAAAAACAGGACATTCTAGTGATGTTGCTTTAGTGGATAATACAGGGAACTGGGTTAAAGATTGTGGACTTTATTTAATCCCTGTCATTGACTTGCTGTGTGGCCAATGGGCAAGTCATTAACCCTCTGTGTCTGAATTCCCCATTTTTAAAATGGGGATATAAATCCTTACAGACTTACCATATCTCTTCTCTCACTTGTATTCCCCGGGGAAAATTTGGGTACATGCCAAAAAATTAATAATCACATTAACATTCTAAAGGCGGCCCACATCACTGCAGAAGCAGTAGCAAGAGCCATAATCCTGGGAATGCCTGAGAGCTGCTGAAGGATCTCTAGTAGCAGGAATAGGTGATAGAGCAAGAAAATTAGGAGAAGTTAGGAAATGCCAGTTTAAGGTTGTCTGTGCAACCTTAATTCATGTCAGGATCCTGACAAGGGCATTCAGGACTAATGGTCAGAGCAGTGTCAGACCCGAGCCTGAGAGTGGTGAAGGAGTTAGTAGTCAAGTGCCAGGCTGAGGTTGATATCAAGGGTCAGAGTCCAAGTCAGGGTCAGGAAGTGAGGTCCAAATTAAGCCAAGGTCAAAACCAAGAGTTAAGAGCAGAAAGCAGGAATGGTCATCGCAGCTACAGAAGATCCGCCCTGTTGCCTGGACACTTCCTGGAACACCATTTGGGTTTATGTAAGGCAGGGAATCAATCAGGAGACATGAAGCTACTGCCTGTCGAATCCCTTGAGGCAGGACTTCCTGTGGTTTGTGTATATAGCTAGTCATGGATAGTGGAGCGAGCAGTGACTGCTGTTGCTGGGTGGCAGCGTGGAGGTGTTTGCTGCCTGACAGCTCTGTAGCTTTAGCTTTGAGACCTGCTGAGCCTTACGGTTCAGCCTCCTTATGTGTATACATCACGGTACAGACTTTAATTACACAATCATGTGCTATGTTTTCCCCAGGATCCTTGCCTCATTCAGTACATCCAGGATGTACAAGATGGCTGTATTAAGGTTGTACGGGTACCCGTAAATCTGGCATTTCCTAATATTTGGTTCTCTTAATTTGTGTATGTAATATATCATGTAGGCACATTATGTTTATTTTTAGCCAATTTAATATGCATGAAAGGTTCTAGACTGACAGCCTTGGAAATTTGTATTCATCCATGAAACATGCGCAGCTAGAAAGCTTCCCCACCAGTGTGCCTCAAAATCCTCACCTCCAGGAAGACCCTCTAGGAGATGAGATGACAGTTAATTCATTCTCTGTGTTATTTCAGTCCTTCGCCTTCAGCTGAGTGCAATATGTTATTGCAGCACTTTAATTCACTAGCTCTTTGCTGATCGCTACAATGTATTATTATAATAGGCGGGGCTGGTTGTTCTACCTATTATTAAGTTTGCCAAACATTCCCCATTATAAGACTGTTTTTGGTTGCTTGTAATTTTCCTTGACAGCCTCAGGCTGAATTATTATTATTATTAATTTTATTTTTGAAAATTTCAGTCAGAGCAATTAATCCATTTCCGAGAATGAGGCTAGGAAAAAATGTTTTGTCCACATTAAAGTTTTTTTACTTTTTATTTGAAAAGTTCTCATGCCCGCATGCTTTTGAGTAGGGACTTGAAATATAGAGGAGCATGGCTTTTGTGTCAGGATATGCCTTTTGGTGTCCCCGTTAAAATCCACCCAAATTTGGCTAAGTTGTAAGCCTTTTAAAAAAAAAATGCACTTTGCACATGCTCAGTAGGGATTTCTTAGATTTTAGTATTTTAAATTCCCCAAGGATTCTGTCCACCCTGGGCATGCTCCAGCCTTGAGATGAACAGAACTTTCCATGCAATTTCAGCTCTGGGTAGCAGGCCATGCCGGGTCTGGGCATCTGAACTGTAGGCAATGGAGCCTTTCTCTCAGGTGCTCTCGATGAAACCCTGCTCTGCCTAGGCAACCTGGAGGAGCTGCACGATTTGGAATCGGGACAAAGAGCAGGAGCTATGGAGGGAAACTGGAACTGGAGGCTGGGGGTGAGAAAGGGTATGGGAAACTAGGACTTGGAATTGAGTTGGGGGAGGCTGGGACTGGTTGAGCTAAGAGACTGGGACTTGGGAGCCAGGGAGGGAAATAAGGTTTGGAAGCTTATAGGTAGGTGGGGAGACTGAAATCAGATGAGGAACTGGGGGGAGACTGGGATGGGCTGAGCAAGGAGACTAGGGCCTGGTCCACACTAACCCCCCACTTCGGACTAAGGTACGCAAATTCAGCTACGTTAATAACGTAGCTGAATTCGAAGTACCTTAGTCCGAACTTACCGCGGGTCCAGACGCGGCAGGGAGGCTCCCCCGTCGATGCCGCGTACTCCTCTCGCCAAGCTGATGTACCGGCGCCGACAGCGAGCACTTCCGGGATCGATCCCAGAACACTGATTGCCTGCCACCGGACCCGGAGGTAAGTGTAGACGTACCCTAGGACTGAGAACCAATGGGGGAAAGAGTAAAGAGTGGGGAGTGGAGACATATCTGATGAGGCACTGGGATACATAGGTAGAACTGAGACTGCCTGGGCAGAGACTGTAGGGTTACCATACATCTGGATTTCCCCGGACATGTCCGGCTTTTTGGTACTCAAATCCCCGTCCGGGGGGAATTGCCAAAAAGCCGGACATGTCCGGGGAAATAGGGAGGCAGCATAAGCCAGGGTCCGCCCAGCCCCAGCACAACCCGTCGGATCTGCAGCAAAGCCCAGCCGCCCGGCTACATTGTAGCGAGCTCGGGCGGGGGAAGGGGGGGCGCAGCCGCAGAAGGCGGCGAAGGGGCCGCTGCTGCCCCCGGAGGCCGGGCGGACCACACACCCTAGCTGAGCCCGCAGGACCATGGGGAGGCCGGGCCCAGCCAGCGTCTCAGGCTTCCCTCGCGGGCGGGGACTCCCCGGCCACTGGGGGACCCTTCCTCCGGCCCCGTCACCCCGCGTGGCAGGAAGGAGGCTGCGGCGCGGGGCAGGGAGTGCGGCGTGTGCCGGGGCTGCAGGGACCCACAGTGCCCCGGTTGCTGCCGAGCATCCGAAGCCCCCACCAGGCAGAGGCTGCCAGGTGAGCGGGAGAGCAGGGCAGGTGGGGGGGTGCAGAGGCTGCAGGGTGAGGAGGAGCAGGGCAGATGGGGGTGTAGGGGCGGGAGGGTGCAGGGGCTGCAGGGCGAGTGGGGAGCAGGGGGCACAGAGGCTGCAGGGGCAGAGGGGTGCAGAGGCTGCAGGATGAGGAGGAGCAGGGCAGGCAGGGGCATAGAGGCGACAGGGAAGGCGGGGGGCGCAGAGGCTGCAGGGGCAGGGGGTTGCAGGGGCAGGGGGTTGCAGGGGCTGCAGGGCTAGGAGGAGCAGGGCGGGCAGGGGGTGCAGGGGCAGGGCAGGCGGGGGGCACAGAGGCTGCAGGGGTGGGGGAGTGCAGGGGCTGCAGGGTCAGTGGGGAGCAGGGAAGCACTTAGCAACCCCCAACCAAGATCAGAGCGGGAGGGAGGAGGGGGAATGCGGGGTGCTCAGAGGAGGGGGCAGAGTTGGGGCAGGGACTTTGGGGAAGGGGTTGGAATGGGGGCGGGGATGGGGTTGGGCCGGGGGCGGGACTGGGACCCCGTGAAGTGTCCTCTTTTTTAAATGTTTGAATATGGTAACCCTAAGAGACTGGGTCAAGGAGCCCTGGAGGGAGTGGGGGACACTGAGGTTGGACAAGGAGCCTGGGGGAAGAGAGTTAGTCTAGGAGCCAGTGGACATAGAGAGTGTGTATGTGCAGGATCTATAATTAGAGGTCAGGGTGGGCAGGAGAGATCGATCAAATGAGGATCCGAGAGGGAGAAACTGGGACTGGCTGGGAAAGGAAACTGGGGACAAAGATCTAGGAAATGGTGGAGGGAATTGGGAATGGCTGGACAAATGGCCTGGGATGAGAAGCCTGACAAATAGAAACTGGGCCTATCTAGGTGAGCAGAATGGGACCGGAGTGAGGAGTCAGAGATGGGGAAGAGGGAAGGCTCGAACAGGAGCTGCTTAGAGAGGACAGAGAAGAAGGGGTGGGAGGGAAATGGGCAGAAGAATCAATAGCCACTAGAGAACACTCCCCTTCAGAGACTAGAATAAAACCCAAGATTCCAGTGTCGCCATTCCTCTTGTATCAGCAAATACCTGTGAAAGCCACTTTCAAAGTGTCCTGTCCCCCTCTAGTGCCAGTCCACAAAGAGCAGTGATTCTCAAACTTTTGTACTGGTGACCCCTTTCACCACATTGTTTGTCTAACCTGCTCTGAGTGCGACCCCTCTTATAAATTAAAACACTTTTTAATATATTTAACACCATTATAAATGTTGGAGGCAAAGCGGGGTTTGGGGTGGAGGCTGACAGCTCGCGACCCCCCACATAATAACCTCACGACCCCCTGAGGGGTCCCGACCCCCAGTTTGAGAACCCTGGATGTAGAGGATGACAACCTATTACTACTGCTATTGGTTGCTCTGTTAGTGCAAGTGGGTGAAGTTTGTGTCATGGATCTAAAGTTTCCAACCCCACTGATGACTGACATCAGTGGTAATATGATGCCAGCATGATACAATTTCTGGGTTGTTGGTTTTTTTCAGTTTGCCTTTTTAAAACCTTAGGAAATTACACATACAAATCTACATTGTTAAGGTTGCGAAATCAAGCACTAAAAAGTTAGAAAATGCCAGAATTATGCTTGCCTATGCAACTTTAATTTGGCCCCTTCTGCATATGGATTATGATCCAGTCTTTGATTACATGCTCACATATTTTTTCCAAATTTCATTCCATTTTTGTGTGTGTCTGTAATTATTTATATTATGGTAGAGAGTCGTCAAGAAACCAGTGCCCATTGTGCTAAGCAATGTACAAACATAGTAAATTATAGTCCCTGCCCCAAAAAGGTCTTGACAAAAAGAGCCTATCCTTGGATACCTGGCTTCTCTGAATAGTCATACATGTGTGTGTAATATATATAAAATCCACACTTTTGTTAGATAGTTTAAAAATATCACTAACAAACTGTAGCATAAAAACTATTTGCCAAACATTCACTTTATTCAGCAAGTTTTGTCTCTTAGGAACAATGTTTATTCTGTGCTTCTACAACTCATGGAACAGAAAGCTGAGCAAGAATATGTTGGCAAATAGCTGATGGACAAGTCTTGCTATTTTTTTTTCTAGTTAGAATCTGATAGCCTCCTGTTTGAAATGGTCTTTGGAAACAAATGCTCGTAACATCAGCTTAAGCCTACTGAAACCAATTTCAACAGCCCATACATCTTGTTGAATTCTAGTTTGACCAAATTTGAAAGGGAAAGGAGCCAAGCTGTAAGGACTGAGATAGTTTTTAACTGCCTAGACTCCAAAAATGGTATCCTATTTGAATTTTTTTTTTTTTTTTTTGAAAGTTAGCACCTTGATCTACTCTGCTGCAAAATAGGAGTAGGCCAGTGTTCACCAGGTGACTTTTAGTGCACAGTAGCAGGGACCACATGCACAGTTGGTGCGCAACACGCTTGTGCTCTGTAGATTTACACCTCAACTTACTGCACACTAACTGTTTACCTAGGCAAGACCTGAGTTATTAACAATGAATTCTGCTTATAACCTGGCCTCTGGATGTTCATTTACCAGTTAACACATATTTGCTGTGTATATGTGCTAATCTTTTTGTACTCCCATTCTAATTTCCTTAGGGAGGAAGAGAGGGTCCACGTTCACCATCACTAGCTTCTTTCCTGATGATCTCCTTGACTTTGTCTATGTGTTTCTTCTTTCATCTGTTGACTATGGCCCTGGTCCATGAAAGCACTTAAAAGCTTAACTTTAAGCATGAGTAGTTCCACTGAAGTCAAGTTATTCTTTCTGTAAATGCAGCCATGAGCATTGTGGAATGTCTTTCCTTCTCTAAAAATTCCTCAGGATGTCAGAAACTGAATCTTCCACCAAAAATGCTATGCATGTCATTACTTCTCTGGGGAAGTGAGTATTGCTTTGATGTCATTTATAACATATGCTTAATATTAATCTCATAAGACGTGCCTGACAAGTCACCACTCAAAGTTAAGGATGTGCTTGAGTTCTCTGACGGATGGGACCATTATGCCAGACATTGACCCAATATCTCAAGGTGCTGTTTTATTTTAAATGTTTCCAACAATCATTTACTAGTTCCCTGTTGGTATAAGGTATTCTTGGTAATGCACAATTTAAATATCAAGCAGTACAGTAAGATTACACTCTGATTGTGTCCCCATTGACACAGTTGTGCTTTTCTCCCCTAATGACAGGCACTATGATGCTAGAACTCCAGGAGAGGGTAACTGAACTGGAAAATTGGAAGGATGGGAAAGGTCTTATCATCCAAGGTGCAGAAAATACTTTTTGCTCAGGATCTAATTTGAATGCTGTCAGAGCAATGTCCAGCCCACAGGCAAGTTTATTATTATATTATTTATTATTATTATTTCTTTGTGTTACCATAGCACGTGGGAGCCTCTTTCATAGAAGAGCACCTCATTGTGCTAGGCACAGTACAAACACATAACAACAAAATGATCCCTGGCACAAATATCTGATAATCTTAAGTATATGATGAGACAACAGCTGGATACAGACAAATGGGTGAGCAAAGAAACAATGATAAAATATTAGCTTGATCAGCAGTAGTATCAGCACATTAGTGGCCAAGTGATTAATATACATTTCATTTTTGGTAGAAGATGCAATCTTTGATGTTTTGAAGAACTTTTTTTTTTTTTTTCCCCAATCAAGGATGTTCCACGGTGCTTGTGCTATGATTGTACATAGAAATCTCCATTTATGTCACACACAAGTGTTGTTATAGTAAGTAAAAAGTAGCTGAGTCTTTGCAAACCAAATGTATGCCAACTTGTTCTTGTAATTTGCAGATTAAGCTTTCCCTTTGAATTCCATGTTTAATCATTCTCGATGAAGTGTCTGTTTCCATATAAAGTCTCTTTGACATTCAGAATTCTGTTTATACAAACTGGATCCACTGCAACAGGAGGGAAGGCTAATGTAAAATGGTCCTCAGTAGACTTACTGAGAGGAATGGAATGGATAGGTATTGGTACAACCTTGTTCCAAGAAAGTACTTTCTCTCCAAGAATCCAATTCACATACAAGAACTAAAATAAAGCCATGAAAGCCACAAGAACTGGCCTGAGAACACTTCAAATACACTTTTGACTTAATGGCCTTGGCTGTATTCAAACCAATTATTCAGATATGAGAGATTCTTTAAAATTGCCGATCCCTGAAACATCCATCCACTGGGATTTCATATCTCTGACAACACTAAAGCTGTATAGCTTAAGAAATAACATTTGCTTTTAATCCAACCTTGCAGAACTCTACACTCTCACTCGTTGATGGAGGGTGGAACATTTAGGTTTTTGATCATCCTCATGGTAAAGGTGGGGAAATAGCTTTTGTGTCTGGGCTGGTACCTTTTCATTGCATTTTTGCACAGCGGCTTTTCTCCATGGCATTGCTTGTCTTCATGCAATTATTGAAAAATAAATTTTTATTTGACTAATTTGCTGATTTGTTTTCTGTGATTTTTGTAAATCCAGCAGAAAATCTTGCATTTTTCCTCTGGTACAGAGAGGCAGAAAGATGACCCAGAAAACTGAAGGATTTTCATGCCCTCTAGTGGCTCCTCCTCCCCGCCTATTTAATCTCTTCTAATCTGAAAATAAAAAATGACAGCACAGACGTAACGCTGGCTAGGAGACAGCCCCTGTTCTTTCCTGGGACAAAGTGCTTTCTGCATGGGTGTCATTGGTTTGTTGACCAAATCATAGAAAACAAATGAGCAGGAATGGTATGTTTAAAAAAAACCTTGTTTTTCTGTGACTTTGCCTGCAGGAGCAGACCATAGTTTATGAATAGTAATACTCTTACTCTGCAGTAAGCCACAGAGATACAGCTAACTGAAACAGAGGGGAAGCTCTAGAGGGGACAGGTGAGAAGAATGGAGGAGACTCACACCTCTTCTTGATCCCTCTCTAGAAGCTGTAAGGCAGTGGTTCCTCAGTTGCGATTTGTAGACTACCAGAGAGGTCTGCTGAGCACTTGCCAGTGGTCTGTGGAGGGCTTGCTATAGCTGAGAGTATAACCTAGGCTATTTGACTCTTAGAGGAGCAGTGATGTTCTAAGACCATCAATATGGTTTCATATTCTGCTTTCTCTGTGAATGGGGTTTTCTTTCCCCCAACAAACAAACTTGTCTTTGTACCAACAGATAGTTCATTCCTTTTTTTTTTTTTTTACTTTGTGCACTTTGGTTAGTTTTCTTCTTACTCTGAGGATACTATTATAGCTGAAAGTGTGATTGTTCCTGAGTCTCCAAAGAACATGTTTCTTATTCCGATAAAGTACTGTGTCTGGTAACCTACTTTTTCTTTTCTTTCTGTCTTATCAGAAAAGCCTGTAAATATAATTGGTCAGAGCTGAGATAAGGTTTTTGAGAGTTCTTCTCATAGTCTTTCCATTTGAAATAGACAAATTTTTCTACTGCCTGATAGTTATTCTGAAAAGCACCAGTAGGAAGAGATTTGTTTTTGTCTACTGAATCACAGAAGTGGTTATCAAAATGTTCCACCCGATTACTCTTTAGTTTCCATTTTGACTTTCAGCATGAAATTAAAAGTGTACAAAAATGCCAATTTGAATACAAGGACTCCACTGTGGTATGATAAAGTATAAACAAATTCCTCTGGGACAATTTGGCTGCATCCTGATGATTATAGCATATAAAATGCAGCACTCTGGTCTGAGCCTGAACATTGTCATAACATAAATATCTGCAATCATTTTGAATTTTTTATTCTTGCACAGTAATACTAGACATGATCAAAAAGGGGCTTACTCCTGCACTAGCTGGGAATGGGAGAGCTGCCATTGACTTCAATAGGTGTAAGATCAGACTTATAGTAATAGATAAAAATCTGATATTTTTAAATATTGTCATAAATACTGTGAAATGTCATTTCTAAGCAACCTTTGAGTTATTTGAGTTATTATGGGACAGAGCCACATAAATGGACTTAATGAAGCCATGACAGTTTACACTAGCTAAAGATCTGTCCTCAAATATTAAACTGCCAGTTGGCTTCATAGCAGTGGTGTCATGTTCTGCTCTCAGAAGTCCAAAAATAAATGGCAGAGAAGCTGAAATGTTCTTCCACCTAGCAGGTGGATTTATTCTAGTTACTAGTTAAAACATGTTGGCAGGGCAGTATGAAATAAGCTTCATCTGCGTGCACTATACTTGCTGTGAGTAGAAAACGTCAGTCAACACAGCACCTTTAACTAGCACTAAAACCGAGTTTGCAAAAAATACATATGTAAGCAAAATGGAGCTGTTTATTCATCACATTCAAATTTGTTTTACTTGAAAGACTGAAGCAAAAATCTGTTTACTTATCCACAGGTTTGTTCCATCTCATCCACACAGCTACAGGACTAACTAGCGTGCTCACTCTCTCTCGCTTAAGCAGAATTGAAACATTTGTTCTAGAAATACATATGTGCAGTTCAATGAATAGACTTTGCAAGCTGATATAAAAGGGGAGACTAGTAGATGTTGTCAGAATTTTTTAGTTGAAACATTTTTAGAGAAAAATAAAATTTTCAATGGAAAATTTTCATCTCAATCTAAATTTTCTGTTTTTTTGAAAAGCAAAAATTTATACTGAGAACTGAAAACTTACACTCAACATTGAATTGAAAATTGAAATTTTTTTGGGTTTGTTTTTTTCATAAAATAAATAATATCAAAAATGTCCTGTGAAAGATAATTTGGCATTGTTTGACTAACTATAAATATTTTGAGTCTACTAACTTTGACAGTCTCTTATCAATACTGTTCTTAATTCTAAACTCACATCAATATAAATCCATAGCAACTCCAGTGATATCAGTGGAATTACACAAGAATAAACTAGTTTGAGATCAGAATCAGGGCCTTAAGAGAGCAAAAGAATTTTCTATACCTTTGCTGTATCTTAGGGTGAATCTGTTTTTTGTGTTTGTTTTTATTCTTTATAGGATGGAATGAACATCTGCATGTTTATGCAAAACACCTTAACCAGACTTAAGAGGTAATATTTTCTTTCTTCTTCTCCATGAAGAAATCATGCAAGGACTACAATGCATTTCTGGCTACATTTTCAGAAGTGGCCTCTAAATTTACATACACAGCTGTATGTATATATTTGTGCAAGCTTTTGGAACCCAAAATCTCATATTTATGTGTGCAAGTTGGGTAGCGACGTGTGTGTCTCTAAATCTGATTTGTACATACAACTCTGAGTTTTAGGTTAACATTGCAGACCTAGATTTGGAGGGCAGGCTGAAGTCACTTTGAAAATCTAGGCCTTCACATTTTCTATAGTTAACTCAGTGGAGGCTAGTGAGCTTTCAAAAGTGGGAAGGCAAAACTTACACAGCCTACACAAGTGCGTTATTTTATTATTTTGGGTCAACCACTTCATGGAAGGAACATGCAGATGAGGGGTATTAGTTCACTTTTATCATTGATAGGTTTTCATACTTGGTTTTTGTTCTCTATTATTTGTAACATCCCTTTAGAAATTAAGAAATAGCATTTCTAATGAGTCTGTGCTCTGGATTGTTTCTGTCCTTTATTTGTCATTAATATTTTTCAAGATGTCGGTTGGGGGCACTTGGAAGATAAAAAGGTTCTATATTTCCAAACGATATATGAGAGAGCATTGATATGGGTTAACTGCCAAGCTCCACGTCTTTCGGTAATCTTCCCCAGGAGATCATAGACCTGTTGTTTGTATCACACAGTAGTGCCTAGAGGTCTCAGTCAGAACTGGGACTCCATTTGCGTGGATGCTATCTAATACAATCAGAATAGACAGGACAGACAAACGGTGGCATAAAGATATTATTTAACTGAAGCACAGAGAGATTAAGTGATTTACCTAAAATCTCACAGGAAGTTTGTGGTAGACCTAGGAATTGACCCCATATTTTCTGATTCCCATCTGGGGGCATTAACTACAAGACCATCCTTCTTCTCCAATAAGCTCCTTGTGCCTTGTCTCTGTGAATGCGAGACATACAGGCATTAATGCTTCTCTAAGGGATGGCTCTTAGACATTGTTGGGGGCTGAAAATTGTTCCTGCTACTGTGATTTTATTCCCCGTCTACCCACGATGGAGAATTCTGAAGTTTATTTTTTAATCTAGGTTTCTTCTTTAACCTCATAATAAACTGCCCATCAACTCAATAAATTACGTTTAGTCTGGCAATTAGAGACAACCTATTGTGTAGAAATGTAAACTGGTATTGACCAATTGCTTCAATTTCCTGGTAGACCTCAAGTTAGTGTGATTAGGTGGGGGAGAACTCCCTTTTATGGACACCCAGTCAGCTAGTAGCTATAAAATCCCTCTTAGTAGCTGTTCTCTAATTGCTATACCTGTAAAGGGTTAAAAAGTCTCTGTGCAATGCATAGGTAAAAGGAAGTGAGTGGGCACCTGGCCAAAAGAGCCAATGGGAAGGCTAGAACTTTTTAAAATTGAAACAAGACTTCCCCTTTGTCTCTCTGTCTGTTCTCTCAGGGAGAGGCAGACAGAGAGCAGTTATGCTGTGAGAAGCTTGGGCCAGGTATGAAAAATTATCAGTATCATACCTAGAAACTACTCATCTAAAACTCCAGATATGTAAGTAGATCAGGAAATGTCTAGGAAGATGCGATTAGGTTTATCCCTTTTATTTCTTTATGGATTGTGGATTCCTCTGTGCTAACCCCAGGTGCTTTTGTTTTGCTTGTAACCTTTAAGCTGGACCTCAAGAGAGCTATTCTTGATGCTTAATTCTTGTAGGGTTGGTTTTTTGTTTTGTTTTGTTTTGTTTTGTTTTAAATCTAGCAAAAGCCTAAGTCCGGGATGTATTTCTTTTTTTTATTAATAAAGTTTACCTTTTTAAAGAACAGAATTGGATTATTGTGTCCTAAGAGGTTTGGGCACATGTTGTTTAATTAGCTGGTGGCAACCGCTGATTTCCTTTGTTTTTCTTCTCAGCTCTTTCCCGGAGGGGGGCTGAAAGGACTCGAGGGTACCCCAGAGAAAGGAATTCCCAAGTGCACCTTCCTGGGTTCTCAAAGGGGTTTTGCACTTGGGTGGTGGCAGCATCTACCAATCCAAGGTCAGAGAAAAGCTGTAACCTTGGAAGTTTAATACAAGTCTGGAGCAGCAAGTATTAATTTTTAGAGTCCTTACAGGCCCCCACCTTCTGCACTCAAAGTGCCAGAGTGGGGAATCAGCCTTGACAGATGTGCATGTTATTTTCCAAAAAAACCCAAATGACCTTTCTGTTGTAACCCATGTCCTCCGTTTCTCTTACCACCAGTCCCAATGCTTGTAACCATCTGTGAGCACATTAGGTCTCCACATAACCTCATTGAGGTACTGGAATGGACTTTTACTTGTCTCTAGGGCACTATGTGCATTTACGTGGCTAAATAAATAATTAACAATATTTTGTATAATTTGTTAGTAGATACGTTTCACGGTAGAATAGTGGGTTGTTTCACTAATGAAGGTGACTCTTATATACTTTAAAGCCAGAAGGGACCATCGTGAACATCTAGTTTGACCTCCTGCACGTTGTAAGTCACAGAACCTCACCCACCCACTCCTGTAATAGATCCACAACTTATGGCTGAGTTATTGAAGTCCTCAAATCATGATTTAAAGACTTTAGATTACAGAGTATTTAGTTTAAACCAGGATATGACCCATGCCCCAGGCTGCAGAGGAAGGCGAAATCCCCCCCCAAGATCTCTGCCAATCTAACCTGAGGGAAAATTCCTTCCCAACCCCAAATATGGCGATCAGTTGAACCCTGAGCATGTCAGCAAGACCCAGCAACCAGACACCTGGGAAAGTATTTTTTGTAGTAACTCAGAGCTCTCCCTATCTAGTGTCCTATCACCAGCCACTGGGGATATTTGCTACTAGCAGTTGTTGATTGCCTGCAGTGACATGTGGCCTATCTCATCATACCATCCCCTCCATAAACTTATCAAGCTCAGTCTTAAAACAAGTTGGGTTTTTTGTCCCCACTGCTCCCCTTGGAAGGCTGTTCCAGAACTTCACTCCTCTGATGGTTGGAAACCTTCATCTAATTTCAAGCCTAACCTTGTTGATGGCCAATGTATATCCATTTGTTTTTGTTTCAACACTGGTGCTTAACTTAAATAACTTCTCTCCCTCCCTGGTATATTCCTCTGATATATTTATCCCTCTGATATATTTATAGTTCAATCATATCTTCCCTAAGCCTTCTTTTGGTTATGGTAAACAAGCCAAGCTCCTTGAGTCTCCTCTTGTAAGATGGGTTTTTCATTGTTCTGATCACTCTCGTAGCCCTTCTCTGCAGATGTTCCAGTTTGAATTCAACTTTCTTAAACACAGGAGACCAGAATTGCACATTGTACCAGTGCCTTGTATAATGCTACTAACACTTTCCTGTCTCTACTGGAAATACCTCACCTGATGCATCCTAGGATTGCTTTAGCCTTTTTCATGTCCACATTGCATTGCAAGCTCATAGTCATCCTGTGATCAAGAGGTCGTCTCCCTCCTTTATCACTTCCAACTGATACATCCCCAGGTTATAGTAAAAATTCTAGTTGTTAGTTCCTAAATGCATGAAATATTAAATATCATCCCATTTCTTTTACTCCAGTTTACAAGGTCATCGAGATCTTCTTGTATGATATTCCGGTCCTCCTCAGTATTGGCAATACCTCCCAACTTTGTGTCATCCGCAGATTTTATCAGCACACTCCTACTTTTTGCACCAAGGTGATGAATGAAAATGTTAAATAAGATTGGTCCAAAGACCAATCCTGGAGGAACTCCACTAGTAAACTACTCCCTCCAGCTTGACAGTTCACCTTTCAGTATGACCTGTTATTGTCTCCCCTTTAACTAGTTCCTTATCCACCTTTCAATTCTCATATTCATCACCATCTTGTCCAATTTAACTAATAATTTCCCACGTGGAACTATATCAGATGCCTTACTGAGATCAAGGTAGATTAGATCTACTGAAGTTCCTTTGTCTAAAAAATCAGTTATTCCATTAGATGCTTTGTTCTCTTGGTGTTCCAGCATGGTATAAATATTGCAGCATAAATGCAATGATCAGTTTTGTTTTGTCTACATGCACAGATTAAGAGACTGAAGGCATTTGAATTATATGACTTCTGTTTACTGAGCGTTTACTGCAGAAATACAATGCCTGAGTCCTTTCATTATTTGTACATTGGTATTAAAAATATACACTCTGGGTATAAAAACCCTCTCTGTCTTTCTCTCTTGTATAGGCTGCCTCTGATTAGTGTTGCATTAGTTCAAGGAAAAGCTCTGGGAGGTGGAGCAGAATTTACCACCGCATGTGATTTCAGGTAGGATTAAAATCTTGTTGAATAGACTCCAGACAAGTGACAATGACTGAATGGTTGTCTCTGTGGGACATGTCATGTTTAAGGTATTATATTCCACTGCTGATCACTGTCTTACAACCCATAGGGAAATGGCTTTCTACTAAGTCGCTAAAACCACCAGTTATTATAGAAATCTGAGGAATTAATAAATCCATGACATCTGCATATGGATTCCTAGACTGCACCAGGACTCATATCCGTGAACCCCAGGGCATTTGTAATTTTGCCCACTTGATGTGTAAGTGTACTAGGGTTACCATATTTGAACATTCAAAAAAGAGGAAACTCCATCGGGGGGGTGTCGGCCCTGCTCACAGTCTCCCATGCTCTGCCTCTACTGTGCCCCAGGTCCTGCCCCCTCCCTGCTCAGCCTTGCCACCGCCCCCCTCCTCACCCCCTGGCCCGCCGTTGGCTTGCTGTGTCCCTCCTCAGTCCCCCACCCACCCCTTGCCTCCTCCCTCCTGCCACTCACCTCCTCAGTCCCCTGCCAGAAACCCCCATGCCCGCCCCGAGAACCCCCGCCTGCTGCTGGCTCGCCACTTCTTGCCTCCTCACCCCCGCCCACCCACTGCTGGCTCGCTTGCCTCTTCAACCACCGCTATTCGCCGCTGGCCTTTTCACACACCCCCACCCAGGCCTGCCGCTGGATCACCGCTCGCCTCTTCACCCTCCCTGCCTGCCACTTGCCTCCTCACCCACCCGCCAGCCTGCCAGCCACTGGCTTGCTTGCCTCTTCAACCCCCACTGCCCACCGCTGGCCTTTTCACTCCGTCCCCTGCTCACCTACTCAACTCCCGCTGCTCACCGCTTGCCTCTTCACCCCGTTCCTCTTGCCTACTCATCCCTCCTGCCGCAGGTCCCTCTAGCTCCTAGGATCAGGGGCAGCTGAGGGGTCTCCATGTGCTGCGCCTGCCACAAGCACGAGCTCCGTGGCTCCCATTGGCCGGGAAAAGCGCCAATAGGAGCTGCTGGAGCCACGGAGCGCAGCTTGCAGGCGCCGGCAGTGCGCAGAGAGCTCTCCGCCCCCCCCCCCAACCCACCCGACCCTAAGAGCCAGAGGGACCTGCCGGGGGGCAAGGTGGGGAGTCCCAGTGGTGCTTACCTGGCGCGGCTCCTGGGAAGCATCCAGCAGGTCCCTCTGGCTCCTAGGGTTGGGTTGGGGGGGCGGAGGGCTCTCTGCCCGTTGCTGGCTCCTGCAAGCCCCCTCCCCCCCCCCCGCAGCTCTGATTGGGCAGGAGGGAGCTGGTGTAACACACAGAGACCTCCTCCGCCTCTGTGCCTAGGCGCCACCCCGCCCACACTGCAGGCTCCTGCCGGCCGGCGGGCGCCGGGAGCTGCCCAGGAAGCGCCGCCAGCCCCGGGACTTTGTTAGGGTTACCATATGTCTGTATTTTCCTGGACATTTTTAGATATTTAAAAATTCCTCCCAGATGGTGATTAAAGAACTAAAAAGCCGGACGTGTCCGGGAAAATACGGACGTATGGTAACCCTAAAGTATACCATGTGTGGAAGAGAAGTTTGGGTTTCCCAACATTAGAAAGAGGAGACATGCTTTACATAGTAGTTCCAGACTGCAGATCCTGATGGGGCGGGGAGAAAACATAACCACCAGTGAAGCCAAGCCAAACATCCCACACTTGGCAAACAAGGGAGCACCTCTTTATTCACTTGATGGGATCAGATATTTGTGAACAGGATGCTACCTCAGTATTATGCAGACTACAACACATTTTGGGGTAAAAAGAGCTCAGCCTTTAGTGCTTCTTCTGCCACATGACCGCTCTCATCTGCACTCTGTCTGTTACTCAGTGAATACCCTCAGATACGCCGCTGCAGTGACTTTAACCATTGATCCTCTACATTACAGAAGGGTTAGCTCTAACTTCCTGTTCGGGGCTTATTCTTTTACCCGCTCACTTCCCTGGTCCTTCTCGCATGAACAGAGAGCAAGAATACCCGAAGTCCGAAGGTGCAAACAATTGAATGTTTATTGGGGTGAACTTCCAGCAAGCATGATTCCAGTTTCCTTCTTTAGTGTCCCCCTTCCCAGCTCTGACACCACAGAGCCTTGCCTGTGTCCCTGTTCCCATTTCCCGCCCCCTTAGCAAAACATGATTCCAATTCCCCCACCCTCATTCCCTGTTCCCATTCCCCCCTTTACTTCCTGATTGACTGCAGACTATATAGTAAAACTTGAGTTCTGCTTAGCTGTACCTTAACCAATCATTTTACTGAAATTTAACTAACCAATCCTAACATATTGTAACATGATCATCTAACCAATTAACACTTCCCTTCCCGATTTGTAAGTGTGATGAGTGCCACATTGCGTATCACCTTACGTCCCTACCTAGCAGCTGAATTTTTGTACCCTTAAAATGTACCCAAGCTGAGGAATCCAGTTGCCATAAGTAAAAGGAATTTGCTAAGTCCCCATTTCTTTTTAATGTTATATGAAAGGTTACATCCAGGGTTGTTTTTTAAGCACTTGTTTCCTGGACTGTACCACTGGGGAGCTGCATACAGTTTTTGGTGCATCAGTATTGGAAAGATGCCAGTAGCTGGAATTCAGGGGATAGCAAATGAGACTCCAGTCCTGCAAGCTGTGCAGGGGTCTGTCAGCATGGAGCAGTCTGCAGGAGCAGGGCTTTAATTATTAAGAGGCTGAAGGCAGAGTGGGACTGAGAGACTAAAATAACTGTATGTTTGTCATTAAGTTAAATGATGTTTAACAGGAATGCCAAGAGATAACACAGGTGGCTCCCTCTGAAATCAGTGGGAATTATCCATGTGCAGCTAAAGGAAGAAAGACATAAATGCCTAAATGGACGGGCTTAGGACAGTCCAGAGAGGCACTTATAAGCAAAGGTAATGGTATAAAAATGAGCAAAGGAAAATATATGCTGGATATTAGAAAGCACCTCCTGGCAATCAGTTCTATGAGAATTTAGAATAGCCTCCCAGAGGAAAAGGTGGAAGCCATTTCAGTTAAGCCACTTGAAATTAGAATAAACCATGTCTTTATAAGAATCTATACAGCTCTTAAAAAAATGAGACCCCAGTTCTGAATGTTTGACATATAAAACATTAGCAGGAACATACACTTAAGAGGACCTAAGATAAGTTTTTTTTTCCTTATATCAATGGATCTATAAATGTACCTGCTTTAAATATCCTTAACCTTAATTTGGCACTCTGAACAATATGTAATATAAGTCCCATCTGGTAGTACAGAACTCATCTTTTGGCTTTCTAAAAACAATTTAATATTCTCTAGTCTTACTGCAGTGATGCAGTTTTGACACACTGTACAATTATAATCACCATCAAGTAGTTTCTGTTTATATGAAGTGGGCAGCTGGAATTTCTTTCATATTCTGCCATAATTCTCCTAATAGCTGTAGCAGTGGATCCATCTTCCATCACTTTCCAACACCCCAATCCAGTACCAATGCAGGAGCACTAGGGGGGATTTTAATTAATAACAAAGGCAAGATCTTGATTGGGGTAGGAGGAGAGAGAGAAACAGAATCTACTGCGGATACTCCTCTGGAGTTCTCTCATGGGAAGAAAATCTAAGGGAAAAAGTGGTTCAGTAGAGTTGGCAGCTTCTCTAAGAGACAATATTAAAGGCACAACTGCAAACTAGCCCGATGTAAAGGAAAGATGGGAAGAACAATAAAAGGCCAATATGGCTCCATCAAGAGCTCTTTAATTACCTGAAAATCAGAAAGGAATCCTACAGAAAGTGGAACCATGGACAAATTGCTGAGGAGGAGTAAAAGAATAGTATAAACATGTAGGGACAAAATCAGAAAGGCTATGGTACAAAATGAGTTACACCTAGCAGTCAATGAACATAAAAGGCAAAAAGAATTTTTAAAAAAAATACGTTAGGAGCAAAAGAAAGATGAAGGAAAGTGTGTGTCCTCTACTTAGCGGGGAATGAGAGTTAATAACTGATAACATCAAGAAAGCTGAAGATTTTAATGCCTGTTTTGCATCAGTCTTCACTAAAAAGGTTAATACTGATCAGATACTCAACAATTAATATTAACAACAAGGGGAAAGAACGCAAGCCAAAATAGGGAAAGAACAGGTTAAAGAATATTTATATAAGTTAGCTGTATTCAAATTGGTAAGACCTGATGAAATTCATCCTGGGGTACTTAGGAAACTTGTTGAAACAATCTTGGAACCGTTAGCAATTATGTTTGAAAACTCATGGAGGACTGGTAAGATCCTAGAGGACTGGAGAAGGGCAAACATAGTACCTATCTTTAAAAGGGGAAAGAGTCAAGGAATTATAGACCAGTCAGCCTAACTCTGCTTAGAGTGGCTTCACCAGTGCATCTGCGCTGATGCAAATTTGCAGTATAGACCTGCCCTGAGATATTCAGAGGGGCTCACAGATGCACGGGCAGCTTGGGCAGGACAGAGGAATTGAATGGCATGCTTTTGTAGTAGAGGGGTCTTTTTATCTCTGGGGCCAGCAAAGGAGGAAGGAAACAGGTTGCAGAGCAGGGGGTTAGAGAGAGACTCCATGATTCAGAGGAGAAGCTTTGAGCAGGAGTGGGGATCCTGCTCCTTAGAGGACCCTGAACTAAGCCTGAAGAATGTAGGGTTACCATACATCCATATTTCCCCAGACATGTCCCACTTTTTGGTTCTTAAATCGCCATCCAGGAGGAATTTTTAAATATCTATAAACGTCCGGGATTTTGCCACATCGGTCGGGACGCCCTTTGTCCCGATATCGGGGACCGCTCACCTCACCATGTGCACCAAAGTCCCAGGATTGGTGGCGCTTCCTGGGGCAGTTCCCGGCACCCACAGAGGCAGAGAGGGTCTCCGCGTGTGCCACCAGCTCCTCCTGCCCAATCAGAGCTGTGGGGGCAGGGCTTGCAAGCGCCGGCAGCAGGCAGAAAGCCACCCGCCCCCCTCCGACCCGACCCAACCCTAGGAGCCAGAGGGATTTGCTGGATGCTTCCCGGGAGCCGCCCCAGGTAAGCACCGCTGGGACTCCCCACCTCACCCCCCGGCAGGTCCCTCTGGTTCTTACGGGGGAGGAGGAGGGCAGGGCAGAGAGCTCTCTGCGTGCTGCCGGCGCCTGCAAGCCACGCTCCGCGGCTCCAGCAGCTCCCATTGGCGCTTTTCCCAGCCAATGGGAACCACGGAGCTCGCGCTTGTGGCGGGCGCAGCAAGTGGAGACCCTTCGGCTGCCCCTGATCCTAGGAGCCAGAGGGACCTGCAGCAGGAGGGGTGAGTAGGTGAGCCGTGGTGGTGGTGAAGAAGCGAGTGGTGAGGGAGCCAGTGGCTGGCGGGTGGGCGGGGAGGGTGAAGAGACAAGCGGCGACGGAGCCAGCAGCGGGCGGGAGGGTGAGGAGGCCATATCACTTTTTTTTTATATATTCTTAATATAGACATGTAGCACACAGCATATATAACAGGATAATAACACATTAATACAACGCAAGTTGGTAGATACTGGTGCAAATATCCCACCCATGGAATGTCCTCTTTTTTGAATGTTCAGATATGGTAACCCTAGAAGAATGCTGAAGAGTGGTGAGGAAACTGAAGCAGGGAAATGCGTCCAGAAGTTTCATTGGTTTGTCTAGATCAGAATATTCCTTGTGCTAGCTATAGTAAGATTGATTGTTTTTAATTCTTACAGAGCCTGTTTGCTTCAACTATCATGTATCCCTGAAAAGGTGATCTATAAACCCAGAGTGCCCTTGAGGTTGGAGCTCTGGGAAAGGGTGAACTTAAGCTACTGAGGAGTCTCGGGGGTCAGCACTGGCCTTGGGCAATTGGGCCATGTCGTCCCATTTGCACAAAAGGGTAATAGTGAGCATGTAGCCAGGAAGTGTGCCATAGAGGCCAAGAAAAGACAGTGCTGCAGCCTAGTTAGATCGTGGGAAGCATAAGATCAAACAGGCCAAGTATGGTTGGACCCAAACACAGTAGTCTGGTGAGTATCCAGCAAAGGGAGTTTTACCAGGGCTGTGTGACAGCAGCCAAAGGATATAGGGTCTGATTTCCAACTTACAGAGGTGCTGAGCGCTCACAACTCCAGCTGAAGTCAGTGGGAGCTCAAGCCCATGGTGCTTAGATAGGTTTCTATCTGGCATTAGGAGATTCCAGGTACAAGATGCTTAAGTGGCTAGACAATATATGTAATTAGCACGCTATCCAGTTATACTTTACTGTTGGGATAAAAAACAGTAAACATTGCTCAACTCTAATGTTGTTTATATAAATCACATGTAGAGATTAACACTGAATATTTTTTTCTCACTGATAGGTTAATGACTCCAGGAAGCGAGATTAGATTTGTCCACAAGCAAATGGGTTTAGTACCAGGCTGGGGTGGAGCTGCCAGGCTAGTACAAATCGTTGGCAGTGGCGCTGCCCTGAAGCTGCTAAGTGGTGCTCTCAAAGTGGATCCTGAGAGCGCAGTACATCTCGGGCTGGCTGAGGAAACTTTGCCGTCTTCAGATGAAACCAGATCTTTAGAAGAAGCCCAAGCATGGCTAAATCAATATACAAAGGGTCCAGCCGAAGTGATTCAGGCTGTGAAAAAGGTGGTCACAGCAGGAAGAGAGCTACAGTTCGAAGCTGCTTTACGGGCAGAGAAGGACATTTTTGGAACCGTTTGGGGTGGGCCTGCCAATTTGCAGGCCTTAGCTCAAAGCACAAAACACAAATGATTAACTGTCAATGCATAAGAAAAATGTTTTTGATCTTTTGCAAACAAAGCCTCCACTAAAGCAGGCATTTATTTGATCCATTTAAGAATTTGTTCATTTAAACTGGCACTAACATTCCTAGCTTGCATATCATGGAACCATATTTGGTGTGCTACCACAGAGAGAAATCCCCAGTGGATCCTTTGCTGTTCTAATCACAGGTAGAATGGAAATCAGTGAAATTAAAGGTAAATTCTGTGTTGGGAATTGAACTGTTACTGTCTCAGAATGGGGTTGAAGACTATGTTCTTGTTTTGTTTTGAATTATTCGCTTGTGAAGATGCTAGGTTAACTGCACTAGAAATAAAGCCTATTCATCAACCGAACAAGTGCATCCCAAGCAGGAAAGTACACTTCCCCCCAACTTGCTGTCAATGTGCCTCAAGGCAGTTTTGGTGGGACCACCACTAAGGTGACAGGGACGTTTATTTTCCGTCTTCAATCAATTCTTGGCCTCTCTGCTGAGAATGCAAACCAGGACGCTAATTGGTAGTGATGGTTTTTAGAGGTGAAGGACTCCACTAGCACAAGTAACTTCAAATAAGACAGCAATTTTTGCTTTCTGTTGGCATTCTTTGGAATTCCAGCATTTGCTTTTGGGAATTGTTGTTTAACTTGCCCCTGTTCATAAGTTTCTTGTGATTAATTTTTCATTACTTTTCATAAAGAAAAAAAAATAAAAAATACATAATAGTAAATGACTTCCAGCTTATATACGTCACCCAATACTGCACATTTCACGGGATTGCCAATAGAATTATGCAGTTACACAACTTTACAACTTGTCAAAGCTGCAATACAAAATCAGACAATGTTACACAGACATAAGCTGTTAGAGTGGAGGTAATAATAATAATTAATAATAAAAGATGTACACAAATAGGGGAGAAAGGGAGGGAGGAATGGGAGGTGGGAAATGGGAAGGAAACAGTGGAGACGTCAGGTGGAAAGGAAGTCTGATATTATTTGAGCTATCTCAGTATTCTTTAGCCAAATGTATCTAGAAATGGGGGACAAATTTCAAATTCATATCATTGCTCTCTACATCTATAAGCTTTCTTATTCTTATACATATATATTCTTTCTTTCACTACTCAGCCAGGTCAAAATATCACTGCTCTAATCTGGGCATAAACCTATTCCATTATTATAAAACCATTCGTAATCATTGCAGTCCTCAAGAACCAAAGTGTTTGTGATGGAGTTCAACCCAGAATAGCAGGTACATAACCTAGGATATAACTTTCAGCTGAGGTTTGGTTGCTGAAGCCAAGCACTGTTTTCACTCTTCTGTCCACCTCTTTTCCACAGTTGCCTGACTATTGGACAGTCCCACAGCATGTGCACTAGGGTTCCTTTCTCCTTATTTACAGCACCAACAACATCAGAGGACAAGGCCTGCATCTTGCACAACTTTTGTGGCATCCAGTACATGTTGAATAGAATATTTTGCTGTAACAGATGTAACCTGAGTTCCACAGAAACATTTTTAACATTCTGTGATATGCTTTGCCACTAGGATCATTTTAAGGGCTGTGATAACCCCTTTCTCATTCTTTCACAAACAACCCCAGACCAATCAAGTTCCTCTTCATTAGTAAAGCAGACCTAGTGGACAAGGGTGTGGGGAGTTTATGAAGCATTTCCAAGATTTCCAATAGCTCTAGAGCCTCTGACAGTCCTAGGGCATCTGGATCAATTTGATAGTTAGCAAGTGTTTTTGTTGTAAACACTGCCACTCTGCTGAGGGTGTCAGGTTATAGCTTTGCTTTAGTGTTGGAAAAGAGGCAAAGCCCTCATCCTTGACAAAATGGGAAATGATGCCCTTGCTCAGACAGTTCTTCCACATTATATCTTTTTCCCCAAATTGCTAGACAGGGTTACCCCAAATTGGTGCTTTTGCATGATGGTGAGGATGAAAGACCTGAAGACCCAAAGAGCTAGATCCTCAAAGGAATTTAGGCACCACAGTGCTGAGTATTGTAGCATGTAACCTTAGGTGGCCTGCTACCCAGTAGAACTCCCAGCCCCAAGTTAGGAACCCAGGCTCCTCATGCATTGTACTCCGTACCGGATTTACCATGGCGCCAGTGGCACCATGGTGCCGGGTCCACAGTCCAAAGGGGCCCCGGCCCGCTCTTCTCCACCACTACCCTGCTCTCTCCTGTAGGGGCAGAAGCTTGATGCTACCGGCTCCTGCTGCAGCAGGGCAGGCTCTGCCGGCAGCCAAGCTCCTCCCCCGCCTCTTCCCTCAGCGTGCTACGTTCCCTCCCCTCCCCCTCTCCCTGCTGCCGATCAGCTCTTTGCCAGCTGGAGGGAGAGGGAAGAGCGGAGCCTCAGCATGCTCGCTGCTCGGGGGGGGGAGGGGAGAAGGAGAAGAGGTGGGGCCTTGGGGAAGGGGCTGGAATTGGGGCATACCCCCACGACCCTAGCTCACCCCACCAGCCCTCTGCCCACCCTGACCCCTGCACCCTCTCACACCCCCAGCCCCCTGCACCCCATCACACACACCCACCCCCCTGCACCTCCCACACCTCCCCTGCCCTGACCCCTGCACCACCTCACACACCCAGCCCTCTGCCCTGACCCCTGCACCCCCTCACACCTCCCCAGTCCCCTGCCCTGACTTCTGCACCCCCTCACACCTCCAGCCCCCTGCCCTGACCTCTGCACCCTATCACACACCCAGCCCCCTGCACCTCCCACACCTCCCCAGCCCTCTGCCCTGACTTCTGCACACCCCCCACACACACCCCAGCCCCCTGTATTCAGTTTGATTAGACATAGATTTGCGCATTTTATTTTATTTTGCTTGGTGAGTTACTTCGTTCTGTCTGTTACTACTTGGAACCACTTAAATCCTACTTTCTGTATTTAATAAAATCACTTTTTACTTAGTAATTAACTCAGAGTATGTATTAATACCTGGGGGAGCAAACAACTGTGCATATCTCTCTTTCAGTGTTATAGAGGGCGAAAAATTTATGAGTTTATCCTGTATAAGCTTTATACAGGGTAAAACGGATTTATTTGGGTTTAGACCCCATTGGGAGTTGGGCATCTGAGTGTTAAAGACAGGAACACTTCTGTTAGCTACTTTCAGGTAAACCTGCAGTTTTGGGGCAAGTAATTCAGACCCAGGGTCTTTGTTGGAGTAGACAAGTGTGTCTGGTTCAGCGGGACAGGGTGCTGGAGTCCTGAGCTGGCAGAAAAGGCAGGGGTAGAAGTAGTCTTGGCAAATTGGGTGACAGCTCCCAGGGGGTTTCTGTGATCCAACCCATCACAGGGATGTCAGATGATTGGGGTATTTTCAATCTTTTCTGTTTATAGTTGGATGGTTAATTTATTCTTGTTATTGGTGAAGACTGACAACTGGATTTATTTTTGATGTATGGTTTGCATTAGTAAATAAGTGTGAAACTGCCTAGACCTTCAGAAAGGCATTCTTTGATTTAGGTTTACAAAAAGGAAAAGAATTATTTTGACTTTCAGATATCAGGTGGTTGTTGCAGGACCATCAGTTACAGTTCATGTGGAAGTGATGCAAATAAGAAATAGATGCGATTGAAAAACAAACATGAAATCCCAGGATCCTATATTTTATTAGCTTCAACAATGGATCCCTGCAGAAAACTATATCCAAGAAACTCAGAGATCACCACAGAGCCCGTAACCACCCCCAAACAAACCAAGAAATTTGTGGTCTACAGCCAGATACTCAGGTACTACAGAATATGCTCCAAGGAGAAAGTCCGGAACACACACACTTAAAAACCATCTTCACCAAACAAGGACACTTCACCAGAGAAGTAGAACTTGTCATGGAGTGAGCCACCCAAATATTGTAAAAGAACCTGCTTCAATATGAGGAGAAGGAAACCTCTGACCAACTCCCCAAATTGTCATCTGCCACCTCACGCTGGAACCTGCACAGCATATTATTAAAGAATTATGATCCATACGCAATGGGGACCACATCCTGAAAGAAATCTTTCCCAAACTCTTTCTTCTGGCCTTCAAAAAAAAAATCCAACCTCATCAAGCTCCTCAGCTGCAGCAAACTCCCCAGAGACCAGGACACACCAATTCAAAGTGGCACCAGACCCTGCCATAACAGCAGATGCAAAATCTGTAAACATATCACCATTGCTATGACAATCAATACCTCTCAACAAGATCCATGGATCCTAGATACGCTTATTACAACATGTGGTGCACCACACCCACTGCATTTAATGCCCCAATAACTGTGTGGGTGAAACCAGACAATCACTACACTCTCAAATGAACTCACGCAGAAAAATGACAACAGACAAAAACACTCATGGGTGAAAACTTTTCACAGAACGATCACTCCATATCTGACCTCTCAATCCTCGCCCGGAAAGAAAACCTCCACACCTTCAAAAGATGATCCCAGGAACTTAAATTTATAAGTTTGTTAGACACTAAAATCATGGACTCAGTGAAGACACTGGATTTGTGGCTCATTACCACAATCTATAACCCACTAACTCTCCTTTGGCCTCTGACTGCAGAGACGTTTGCCCAGTTCACCTTGAGTTGTCTCTTACAACAAGTAAATTCCTTATGCTAAACAATCTTTCACCTTGTACTTAGCTGTGATACTGTGGGTACCTGTTCCAGACCTGAAGAAGAGCTCTATGTAAGCTTGAAAGCTTGTCTCTTTCACCAACAGAAGTTGGTCCAATAAAAGATATTATCTCACCTAATATTTTACTTAGTCACTTTTTAAACTAGAGCTCTGCTATAATAGTAAGTTGAACATTATTAACCCCCCAAAAACCTCTTTCCATTTGAGAATACAGATAATCAACTTATTCCTCATTTAAGCAGGTACAAAAAGGGGTGTGGTTAGCAAAAAGTATCAGAAGCCACAAGTTTATTCTAAGAGTTGAGTGAATATCTACAACTATATGAGTAATTAGGACACTTTCAACAAAGGTCTACCAGAACCCCAAATTTACTGATCAACAGAGTAGACTGGAAGGCATCTGCCCCACCTTGACTTTAGGCTTTGCCTTACTTAGGATAGGGCAGCATAGGGAGACGAGTTTGTGCAATTCACTGTGAGCAGCTTAATATGATGATGTATTTGATCTATGTTCACACACTGTTGTTGCCAGCCTAAGAGTGAGTGTGAGCCTTCAGTGAGCATTAGGATGCAAAACAGCCTACCATAGTAAATTGCCATAGATATTCATAGATTCCAAGGCCTGAAGGGACAATTGTGATCATTTAGCTTGACCTCCTGTATAACACAGGTCATGGAACATCCCCAAATCATTCCTAGAGCAGATCTTTTAGAAAAACATCCAGTCTTGATTTTCAAATTGTCAGTGATGAAGAATGTCACAGTTAAGGGAAACTGCAGGGCTCAATCCAGCATGAGTGTGCAGAGGCTGCCTACTCGATCAGGCACATTACCATATCATTTTTAGTTCAATGGTTAGAGCCTATGTTGTGAGAGCCCCACGTTCACTACCCCCTTTCTCTCCCCCCTCCCCCTGCCACCTGACATGAAGAAGGGTGACCTTTGGGTGACACTAAGAACCCCCTCAGTGCCAACTGGTGAAATATTCACTGTTCTGTAACAGCAACCCTTATCTGGCCTGCCAAACTCATTACACCTAACATGCTGCTTTCATAGTATTTATAAAGAATATAAGGTATCTTATAAAAGCTTATGTCATACTCCTCTTCCTAATCGTTGTTAGATGTAAGTATGGATGATATTTAAAGAATTGTGTATATATACTGAAATCTGTGTGCAAGGTAGAGCTGACAAACAAGATTTGGGTCAGACAAAGGACATTGATTCACCTGTCTGTTCGCTATAAGCATTGTAAGCCCACACACTGGAAGCTAAATCTGCATACGGAGTGAACAGGAACGGGAATGCACCAGAGACTAAACTACAGGGGGTTGTTCTGTCTTTAGGGTGCAAAGACAATGAACTTTGGGTATATAACTAGAAGGCAAAAAGGACACCATGTTATCCTTCACTGAGGAAGTGTTTTTTTGCATCCATGAAAGTAGGATCCTAGCCACATTGGTTAACGACATGGTGAGAAACTGCTTTAGACAAGCGTTTTGGCCTGTTAAAATTAAGTTAAAATGTGTAACACACTTCTTCACATATAATTTTATATGTAATCATTTCTGTCCCCAACTGCTATCCTTGTATACTATCGCTTACATCAGGGGTGGCCAACCTGAGCCTGAGTAGGAGCCATAATTTACCAATGTACATTGCCAAAGAGCCACAGTAATACGTCAGCAGCCCCACATCTGCTCCCCAGCGCCTCCTGGCAGCCCCGCTGATCAGCGCCTACTCCCCCCTGCCCACTGCAATCAGCTGTTTCACGTGCACAGGAGGCTATGGGGAGGGAGGGGGGAGGGGGGAGGAGGGAGGGCATGCAAGGGGAAGGGGCAGGGGCCTTGGGGGAAGGGGTGGAGTGGGGGCAGAGCAGGGGATTGAGCAGTGAGCACCCCCCAGCAAATTGGAAAGTTAGCATCTATAGCTCCAGCCCCAGAATCAGTGCCTAGGTAAGGAGCCACATATTAACCTCGGAAGAGCCACATGTGGCTCCGGAGCCACAGGTTGGCCACCCCTGGCTTAGATCTTAGTCTTCAGTCGTAAATTTAAGATTGTTGTCACTATAAATATAGCTGAGTGTTGTGTGTGATAGCGGACCTGTTCCTGAGTTATATACACACAAACCCAAACACCTTTGCCCCACCCCCTGCTCTGAGGCCCTGCCCCTTCTCTCAGGCCCCCTTCCCCACTCACTCCATCCCCTCTCCCTCTGTTGCTTGCTCTCCCTGACCCTCCCTCACTTTTACTGGGCTGCGGCAGTGGGTTGAGGTGTGGGAGAGGATGCGGGCTCTGGGCTGGGACCGAGGAGTTTGGGAGGGGGCTAAGCCTGGGACAGGGGTGTAGGAGGGGTTGTGGGGTGGAGGCTCTGGGAGGGGGCTCAGGGCTGGGGCGGGGGGGGGTTGGGATGTGGGGTCTGGAAGGGAGTTTGGGTGCATGAGGGGACTCAGGGCTGGGCCAGCAATTTGGGTGTAGGAGGCAGTTAGGGTGTGGGAGGGGGCTCAGGGCTGGAGCAGGGGATTGGGGGGGTGTGCTGTGGGAGGGAGCTCGGCTGGGGCAGGGGCTGGGGGTGCGGGCTGTGGGAGCTGGCTCAGCTGGGGCAGGAGGTTGGGGTTTGGGAGAGGGTTTGGGTGCAGGAGGCTCAGAGCTGGGGCAGGGGGTTGGGATGCAGGAGGGAGTTTGGAGTGTGGGCTCTGGGAGGGCGTTTGGGTCCAGGAGGGGGTGAGGGGTGCAGGCTCCAGTTCAAATCCTACATTTCAGGAGAGTGACCTACGTAGGGGGCTATGGGACAATCTGATGGGGGAGGGCAGTGTGCTCCCGCAAGGTCTACTGTTGAAGCTGTTACACTTAGGATAAATAAAAGGGTCATTGAGAGAGAGGCCAGAGAAGAGTGAAAATGCCTCTATAACCTTGTGGTTAGGGAGGTGGAAGCCTGAGGGTCCAGTTCCCCTGCTCCAATGACTAATCATTTATCTAAAGTAGAACGGTGTCAAGAGGACATATCGAGAGAAGCTCACCTCAATCAGACTATCCCATAGCTCACTCGTTGGCAGGTTCTTCTGAGAGGCAGGAGATGCCTGTTCAAATCCCTTCTCTCTATCATCCAGATGGGAGTGGTGCTTAGGAAATACCTCTGGCATCATCATCAGTTCTTGGCTAGTTTAGGTAGGAAAGTGACTTTTGTGGATCACATTCTTAGGCACATATCTCTCCCCATTCATTGTCCAAGAAGACTGGGCACCTACTAAGGCTTTGTGGAGTCTAGTGATTTCCCCCCCCCCCCCCCGCACCCAAGTGCCTGTAAGGTTTGACACAGCATTGCAATGCCTAAGTTGCTTTGTGGCTTTGGGCTTCACTCATGGGAAGCTGTATTGCTCTGCTATACGAAAAGAGCCAATAGGCACCTTCATGCTCTTTGAATTTATGGCAGACTGTAAAATTCACTTTGGGCTAGATTCACAAAGCTACATAGATAGATGCCTAAGGCCCAACGTTTAAGGGCCACTGACATTCTCAAAGCCACTATTCAGCTGCTGCCTAACCCAACAGGGGCTTACCTTTCTGCTGGTACACAGGCACAAAGCCACCCAAGGCCTGTTGCTGCCCCACTCCTAACCAGCTACTCCGATCCCTAGCAAGTTTCTCAGGCTAGGTCTTTCCCTGCCTGTCATTGTAGGAGGTCTCACAGCGCACCTATGGGACCTCACACAAAAGGGGCCCTGGGGTCGGTGGCTGTGTCCCATACTACGCATTGGTTTGAGTTCTCCCGTCTGCCTGTTTTGAAACAGAGACTTGAACACAGGTCTCCCCTCTCAGAGGTGAATGCCCTAATCACCAGGTGGGGCTAGGTCCCTTCCATGCTCTCCTGTTGAAATTTTTGCACTATACATACATAAAGCCAGAGAGAGTCTAGTGGTTAGGGTATGCAGGTGCACATCCTTGCTCCAATGAATAGTTATTTATAAACAATGGAATAGCACTAACAGATGAGCTTGAGAAAGCCCAACTAACCTAGCCAATAGCTTGGTGGTGAGGGCACACCCCAGGGATTTGGGAGACCTGTGTTCCCCTCCAGATAGAGCAGTGATTTGACCCCAGGGTGTTCCCCGGCCAGGTGTGTAGTACCCTACTAATAGGCTGTAGGAGGGCTCGCTTTTGCTTTTCCTAAGAAAAGGTATGGGCTACCTAAGGTGCCGACCTGGCTTAAGTGCCTAACTCTAGGAGCAGGTTCTTGCTGAGAATCCCAAGCTGCTGAAGGGCCCTATCTCTGGCCTGTCAGTCTGGGGCCTAAATACCTTGGCAATTCTTGGCCCTAAGATCTCTTTCCTCTGTATTGCACACCTGGCTAGCTTAGGAAGCTCCTCACTCAGCTTCTGAGGAGCCCTTCCTTAGACACCTAACTCTCCTCATGCACAGTACGAGGAGCCTGGATTCCTGAGGATCCACTGGGCAGCAAGGCCCCTAACAATCAGACATTAAAACACCTTGTCACTTTGCACCCCATAATGCTTTATAGAAATATGCTTTGAGTGTAAATATGACATAACTGGAATATGTTTTATGCTAGATATGCCGTGTAACATCGCTGAAAAGGTTATGATCTACTAAATATATCATCCTATTTGTATGCATGTATCATTTTTGTATTCAAAGTTATGAATATTGGCTATGTACTTGTTTGATTTTAAGTAGCCTCAATGAAGTATTTGGTCAGCTTCTTGAGAAAAGACTATTCTCAGTAAGTGCCCAATCAAGAAACACTCAAGCTGACAATGGATTTTGAAAGACGCCAATCCACATCTGAGCTTTCCTGAAAATGTGGCGTCGTCAGTAGCGTAGCTAGGGGGGTGCAGAGGAAGCAGCCGCTTCCCCTCAGCACATTTTCCAAAAGCGGCGCCTTACTTAGGTGTTACGATGGCGCCAGTGGGCGGGGCCCACGCTCTGCTCTGAAGCTTGGCCTGCCGGGCCGGCACTGGGCTCCTGCAGGCAAGGAGAAGCAGCACAGCCAGAGGAGCCATGGGGAGGGGGCGGCACGGCCAGAGGAGCCCTGGGGGGAGGGGGGCGGCACAGCCGGAGGAGCCATCGGGGGGGGGGCCGCCGGGGCAGCACAGCACGGCTGGAGGAGCGAGGGGAGGCGCAGCATGGCAGCGCGGCCGGAGGAGCAAGGGGGGCCTCGGGCGAGGAAGGGGAAGGAGACAAGTGAATGGAGCTGGCAGCTCTCTCGCTGCTCTGGGGTGCGTGAGGGGAAGCGGGCGGGCCCCAGGGAAGAACAGAGGTGTGTGGGGATGTCAGCCTAGGCAGGAGCCTCTGGCTCTTTGGCGCCTGTGGGCAAGCAGGGGATGAGATCAGGGTGGCCGGCACTCAGCCTGGAGTGCAGAGACTCCCCCAAACTGCCTCGCTGCCCAAGGGGCTTGGACCCGGCAGAAGGGGTCAGAACCCCTGAGCAGAGCCAGGCTGTAAGAGTGAGTGAGTGAGTGAGTGTGTGTGTGTGTGTGTGTCACACCCACAAGAAAATGTCTCTTTAAGCCCCTGGAAACCCCTCCATTTTGTCTTCAGCTAGCTCAAGTGATAGCCTCCCCGCAAAAGGATGTCTGAAAGAAACCAGAACAAAGGACAGTAACTACAGGGTGTGTGAGTGATTGCTGGACCCAGACTAGGAGGAGGCTAGTCTTTCAAAGAAGCTTATTGGAACATCTCTGAGGGTGAGATTTACCTGTATTTAGTTTCCTACTGTGGTAGGCTTAGACTTGTGTGTTTTATTTTATTTTGATTGGTAATTTACTTTGTTCTGTTATTACTTGGAACCACTTAAATCCTACTTTTTGTATTTAATAAAATCACTTTCAACTTATTAACCCAGAGCAACTATTAATACCTGAGAGGGAAAATAGCAGTGCATCTCTCTCTCTCAGTGTTATAGAGGGCAGACAATTTATGAGTTTACCCTGTATACGCTTCATACAGGATAAAATGGATTTATTTGGGGTTTGGACCCCATTGGGAGCTGGGTATCTGAGTGCTGGTGACAGGAGCACTTCTTAAGCTGTTTTCAGTTAAGCCTGCAGCTTGTGGAGGATGTGGTTCAGACTTGGATCTGTGTTTGCAGCAGGCAAGTGTGTCTGGCTCAAACAACGCAAGGTACCGAAGTCCCAAGCTGGCAGGGAAAATGGGCTCAGAGGTAGTCTAGGCACATCAGGTGGCAGTCCCAAAGGGATTTCTGTGACCCAACCCGTCACATTCCTAAGGCCCTTTGTCAATGTAGATGTATTTCTCTACCCTCTTCCCTTGGGATGTATCTAAACAGCCAGCAGAGAAGGACAACTAAGTGCTTGATGCTTCACTGGGTAGGCTTGTAAAAGTGGGCAAGAAGGAATACTGCCCTCAGGTGATTCTGAACCTGAGATCGTTATGAATTTGTAACCACGGGGAAACACGGTTGTGGGTTTTGAAGGAGTGACACCTACCAGAGCCTGAGTGTGAAGTTGGGGTGGCCTCTGGTAAGCTTTTTAGCATGCATGTGGGTTCTTTTATGGTTTTTAATATGTTTCTAGAATACTTTCACCTTAAGAATAAATGTGCTTTTTTATAAAGAGCTATGTGATAACTTACAACTGCAGGTCAGTATGCTGTTCGTAGCCTCTGGCGAGAAAGCAAAGTGCAGCTGGTGGTCTCATTAGGCTCTGTGGCTTGCTGGGAATATCACAATATAGACTGAGAACGGTACAGCCTGGAAAATTCCTGGTCAGAAGGAAGAGAAACACAGGTATCTGTACAAAAGAGGTGATGGGAGCCAGGAAGCTAGAGTGGGTGCCCTCAAAGAATCATTGAGAGGAAATACAGGCACAGTTGTCCTGAATTGTAACAGCCACCATCTTAGGTATCACAAGTCTTTCCCATAGCCCAAGCTTCCCTTCTGATTTACTTTCCCACACAAAATTTAAGGTTAGCAATGTCATACAGAAGTTGTAGTCCTTCCCCTCGCTCCCCTTCTAAATTGCCATGTGTGCATCTTTCCAATCTTTTCTTACAAGGTGGAAATCTCTTAATTCACTCAGCCAGAGATAAAAGTGATGCATTGTGGCTGCAGCTTAGCTAAAATTGGCAAGAAAAATAGCCTTCCCCCAAAAGGGTACTTGTTGTGGTAGCCAGGAAATCCACCCCCTCAACTGCAGGGGAGGAACCACTGAGCCCAGGTCACAAATGACTTCTTAGGACAAATAAACAGAAACAGGAGTCACCAGTTAAAAATCAGGGATACAGAAGGGGACACTGACCAGAGAACACTCTGGATAGCGCCCATCGCTCCTCAAAAGTGTCTAAGGAGTCAACGGACACTACCCAGAGAGACTCTTCCAATCCCTTGTCCAGTCATGCCTCCAGGCAATTGGCCCGAGAGTCACAGAGAACCCCCTTCATCAACCTTAATTAAAAATGGATCAGTTGATAGGCCAACGAAAAAATTAAACCTCCTACTGTCTCCTCTGACAAAATTCCAGACCATAACCCTTAAAATAATAGACTCAAGGAACCTTGTTTTGTGCCATGTGGTGCCCAAATTGGGGGATGGGGGGAGAAATACACATCTTCCCCAGCCCACTCCGCCACAGGTGTCCTTTTGCAATTCCTGCCTCTTCTGTCAGTCTCGAAACAACTCACCGGTGTGCTCAGATAATAATTTTAATCACATCCATCAATTTTTGGTATGGAGAAGAATGTAAGGCAAATTAGTTTCTACGGGACGTCAGATTCTCCTTTGTTTCATGTTCTACTTCAGTTTCCTAAACAGAAGCCAGACAATGCAATAGAGACCTGCATGGTGTTTGGATTTCTTTCCCTCACAGGTGTGCATTTCAATTAGGGCTTACAGAAAAACAGGAGGATTTGAATATGTGGGCTTCAATCTTATGGAAAAATTCTAAATCAGAATGGACCTCATTACATTCAAAGAACTGAAGTCCTAGAGAATAAAAACCACACCTTTCAGCTGAGGATTTTAAGTGTTGTACCCAATTTCTGTACAATTCAGGTATCATATTGCTATCATAACTGTATATGAAGTGTTGTTTTCCAATGACTTACATTAAGAAGCTGAGACACATGTTAATAGATGCTTTCTTATAATGTCTTAGTTTGTACATTTTTATTGCAAATATGGCCATGTCCTTTCCCTCCGACCAAAGACTGGATTGAATTAACTGAAATGGTTTCTTAATGAATTTTGAAAATTAAAAGCAAATGCAGTACTTACGAGCTCAAGTCAGCTCGAACTATTGTAAGCTTTTCTGAAGCCATAGTGGGAAAAGGCTTATCCTGTCTTTTGACACTGAGGCCAGCAGTAGAGCCACATCTCCCACTAAGGCCATGTCTACACTACAAAATTATGTTAACCTAACTTACATTGGTATAAAACCGCCAGAGTAATTACAGTACATTGCATAAAGAACGAGGAGTACTTGTGGCACTTTAGAGACTAAAAAATTTATTTCGGCATAAGCTTTCGTGGGGTAAAACCCACTTCATCGGATGCATGCAGTGGAAAATACAATAGGAAGATATACACACAGAGAACACAAAAAAATGGGTGTTGCCATACCAACAATAACAAGACTAATCAATTAAGGTGGGCTATTATCAGCAGGAGGGGAAAAAAAAAAAAACTTTGTGTGGGTCTACACTTTGCTCCTTGTGTCAGCGGTGCACGTCCTCACCAGGAGTGCTTGTATGGATTGCACTATCAGTGTGGGGCATTGTGGGACAGCTCCTGAAAGCCAGTAACAGTCAATATAAGCAACACAGTTTCTACACTGACATTGTGTCAACATAACTATATTGATCTTGACTCTTAGCTGCTTGTGGAGGAGGAGTTATTAAGTTGGCCTAAGGGTCAATTATGTCAGCGGAAGCGAAATTTAAGTGTAGATACATCCATGGTTAGGTTGATGTAAGCTGCCTTGCGTCGACCTAACTCTATAGTGTAGACCAGATCTACGAAAACCTCAGAAGCATGCCCCACCCTTTGAGAGCATAGAATTAGATTTCTAATGGTATATAAACAAGTGGAAATGTATTCCCTAATATTTGCATACCTTAGCTTTGCCACAACCAGGACCAAACATTTAAACTAGCTGCTTGTCTAAGATGAAATACATCCAGATAAACATACTTGCTCCACTACTGGATGTAACATGTATAGATCACCTGTGGTTTTCTCCTGCAATCCTTTACTTCTCCATCACAACAGCAAAATAAACTGAGCAGCCTTGAAGTCAGAATGCACGGCTTCTGACACCACAGTTGACATTCAGTCAGCCAGAAGGATGTGCTCATACCAGTCAGCACACTACATGATAACCTGGTCTGGGAAGTGAGAATTTCAAGATCCCTCAAAGCCAACCCAAAACTCCCTTTTTGGCAGCATAGCATGCCTGCTTCTGATACCTTTGTCTAAGTGCCCCTTGGTACAATTCAGTCAAAATGCAAAGACACCACAGATTGTTAAAGTGTAGTTTTTATTAAATTATAAATTTTGTAACAAAAACAAGACAGATCAACAAAGACCTCAAAAACAAACTACAAGGACTAGACAGCAAAGCCAATGAAAACGCCATGAAGTGTGTACAGATAAGAATTTTCAACAAAAGTTAATAGCATTTTTACATTTCCATTGCATGAAGATAAAATGATTTCTTTGTCTAATAAAACACATCTTAACTCCAAACTCACATATATTTTCTCACATTAAATTAAGCATCCTGCTCATACCCAACATCTTGTCTGTTCCCACATTGCTTTAGTGTTTTTTTCATATATCAATCCATGCAGAAAGTAGTAAGACACTTAATGCAACAGTCAGATAATGAAGACAATCTGAGTTGTACAGTGGATATACATTGGCCAAAAAGGGACTGAGTATCTCCACGGGGTAAAATGCTACAAAATAAACACAAAAGACATTTTCAAGAAAACTGGGTATTGCTAAGTAGCTTTCAAACCATTAACAAGACACCCCAGTTTCTTACATTTAAAGAGTCTTCCAGCTGAGACATGTTGAGAATTTAAGTTAACAGGCCAAATCTGTCCCCCGCCCCCGCTTCAAATACACTGCTGGGTTTGAGTGCAATGCCAGCATGGACAGAAAATTTACAGATACTGGACTGAGTTTTTAAAACACATGGCTCTAAATTTAAACTTCAGTTACCGTGCACTGTCCATCAGGCCTTCTAGATCTTACACTGGTGCTTACTGCCCCACCCCCTGCCACTGGTCTCTCTATTACTGATTGGTTTGCATTCGCATTCAAGTGTCTTTGCTGGGCAGAGGACGTGTGTTGCTGAAGTTGAGCATACACATCCTCACTATCGCTGCTATCATCCGATTCGGTTTCCTCAACGGAGGTATCAGGGGCTGGCACCCTACCAGAAGACGATGACTCATGGTCTTCCTCTCCCTCTCCCCTATGACTTCTTTCAGCCATGTTGTCTCCGTTTATTTGTAAGTGGGCAAAAGAGTTCTCTAAAGAAGTGCTTGCATCAGGTGATGGCGTTGCAGGACTCGTCAGCTGACCATCTAGTGAAGTTAGGGGTCTAGCAGAAACGGATGCTAGAGGCTGCGCAGCAGCAGCCCCCAGAGCCGATGTACTGTCTGCGCCATCAGCAGAGCTCTCTCTTCCTAGATTGACAGTGTTAGAATCACAGTCCAACCTAAGCCCGGCCACTCCCTTCTTTGGTATATCTATTATGTCCCGTTTTATTTTCCTGCGACGTCCATGCTCATTTCTCCTATACTGAACCATGTTTTCGAGATCTGCTACATACAAAAACCCAGCAATTAACATTTCAGTACTCTTTTTACCTTTGGAAAAGGCATCTTCCAGCTCCCTACTGGTACGTTCATCATATTGCCACCAACCATTTCTACCTTCATAGTACCAAGCATATTCCCCATTGCCTCTGCTCGCCACTTTGAGTTCCTCTGGCGATAGTAAGGTTGGCTTGTCAAGAAAGTCCTCAGGAATCTCTTGCCGACACAGTGCACATCGTTTTCCAAGCCAGGAAGCTCCCTTCACACACAGATAGCAGAAAACATGTTTACAAGGCAGACTCACTGGGTGGACACACGTTTGCAGACAGATAGCACATTCAGGGACTGTCAGGGAAGGTGTTGTATTGGAACACGACTCATTTGTCTTCCTGTTAGTGGGAAGCATGTTGATCGAGTGATCAATTTCACCACAGCCAGCCATCCTACAAAGAATCAGAAATAGATTTAAGTCAGGTTATAAAAGTGTTAAGCCAAATCAGTACCTTAACTCACCTAAGACAATACTAACCACAGAAGAAATAAAAGCCTTCCATGAAGTTAAACTTTCAGACAATCAGATATGAAACAAACTGAACATTTTAAAATATTTAAGTTTTATAGGTGCATACCTTTAGGAAAGATTATAGCATTCTGCTCCCTAGTTCAGGGACATTAACAAAAACAATGGCTTCCAAATACCAAGTTCAGCATCCCAACCTTGTTGTCTATTTCAGTTTTAGTATGCCAGTTCAGACTAATTGGTTTGCAGTTCCTTCTGTGCTCCCAGGCAGGGTGTTAGCTAATCAGTAAGGAATTTTCTTTCCTGCATACTCTGCTTGAGTGCATTCAGTCAGCCTCTTCAAGAAATGAACAGAAGCTGAAAGTTTGTAAATCTTGCTTTCATGACAGAAAATCCTCAAGAAGTGCTCTGCCTGTAGGCACCTACATGAAGCAACTTATAGGGCTTGTCTTAATAATGCTGGTGAGCATCAACTAAGGAGTACAGAAGATGGAAATACCTATTCAGCAGCCTTCTCCCACCCCCACAGCACTCTATGGGATGTTCTCATAAGGGACTTTCCTTCCTTCCTTCCTCTCATCTAATAGCCCTCAAGAGTCAGCTAGGCACCCAGGCAAAAGAAGTAACTTTGTGATGAATGGTGAGTTTTGTAGAGCAGTGGCTTTCAACCTTTTCAGACTTCTGTACCCCAACCCTTTCAAGAGTCTGATTTGTCTTGCATAATTCCAAATTACACCTCACTTTAAAAACTACTCTCTTACAAAAGACAAAAATACAAGGGTCACAACACACCAGTACTTAAAAATTGCTTCCTTTCTCATTTTTATCATATAATTATAAAATAAATCAATTGGAATATAAATATTGTACTTAAATTTCAATGTATAGTATATAGAGCAGTATAAACAAATCATTGTCTATATGAAATTTTAGGTAGTACTGACTTCGCTAGTGCTTTTTATGTAGCACAGTGTAAAACTAGGTAAATATCTAGATGAGTTGATGTACCCCCTGGAAGACCTCTACATACCCCCCTGGGTATGCGTACCTCTGGCTGAGAACCAGTGTTGTAGAGTGCTCAGAGAGAACCTGCATCATAATTCCTACCAGACATGGCTGTAGCTAGCAGTGACACGTGTTGGCAACCATATTAACTCTAGATTTAGGCTTGCAACAGATACCATTCCAGCTCCTTCTTGCCGGAGGTACCACCCTCCCTTCCCAAGTGGGTAACTATCAGTTTCTACTTTGCCTCTCCAGCCTACCATCTTTGGTAGGTGTTCTCAATGTAAAACTGTTCTTTAAAATATCTTCCCTCCTCCGAACAAGGTATTAGCTGCCTCAGGGTTGATACTAGTCCTCTTTACAATATACAGACTGCTGCCTACCAGACCCTCTCTCTCTTGGAGCAATGTTTCTTTTTCAGAACCAAACACCCCAAAGGTTTGAAAATTTCAGAAAGTTAATGTTAAGGAATTTTCAGGGGGGGGGGGGGTAGAGAACCCAGTTTGAAAGCTGTGTGAGATTAGAAGGGGAAAGAACTGTTAAAGGCCTAAAGGCTGTTAGGCATTATTTATCCCCTACAGAATTCAAAGGAAAAAGGAAACTAAGGACACAAAGCAGGCTACATGACAATACAAATCTGAAGATCAAACCTCTCTTTCTAGTTTTAGATAGGGTCCTTCATATAGCTTCCATGAGTCCAAAAAAACTACCTGAAGGGTTAAAATAATATTGGTGAGAACACGAATAAAGGGATCTTTCCTGTTCATTCTGTTGTGGAATCTCAAGTGCTCTCTTTGGGAGAATCCTAATTCAACACGATCTTCCTCCTAATACAGCAAGATTGTTTATCTTGAGGAAATTTATCAAACTACCTGGGACTCGGCTCCTTCAGGAACCAAGAAACTCTCTTCTTCCCCAGAGGATGTGCAATCCCTGAGGAACTCAGACACAGATAAGGATTTTAAAAGGATTACGTATGTAGCAGCATCTCAGGCCTTTTATTTTAGTGCATTCCCTATCTGCTAGGTAACATAGTTGGGTACTATCGTCATAATTTTCTTCTGAATGACAGACACTAATCTCTTCAAACCACTTCCTGGTCATCAATTTATGCGTGCTAAAAGCACCACAACTTGAGCACTTAGGAGATCATGTGGATAACTGTGCCCACCTATATGTCAGTTTCTTATCTGAGAATTTCCCCCTCCCTTAGGCAAGATCAATAACTAAGAGGAAAGATTAATGGAATCTTTGTAATAGTGTCTGAATTGCCATGCCAAAATGCAGAAATAGAATTACCATCTGGCAATTGTCTTTCTGCACAGTAATATATGCCAAATTGAGTGATTCACCCTAGAATGATCTGAGAAGATACTATACCAGTTGTGTTACAGATTTTCCTCCAATTAGCTTTCTTTGTAGCTTTCTCAGACTTTTGAAGTTATGTTTTGGAATAGAATTTGTTTAGATTCAAGTTAGTGTTTGTGCTTGAGAGTTTATTACAGAGGGACACAAGCTACTGATTTCTCAGAATACCCACAGGATGTAATGGAGCTGGTATTTCCCAGGGAAGTAATTGAAAGAAAAACCCTTTACTGATTACCATATGCCAACAGTTGAAGAGGAAAGCAGGAACAGCAGCTTCCATAATGGTGTATTACTGTCCAGAAAGACTGTTAAGAATCTTTACCTATTTCCCCACTAGTTTTTACAAGAGACTTCCTTCTGAATGCTCTTTTTAAAATTGTCCTCTTTAGAGGAGTGGAGGAAGTTAAACATCCTTTGTTTATAAATAGTTTTCTATACAAGTTTCATATCACACCTGATTAACACCTCAGAGAAAGCTGAGACTGCCAAACGCTAAGCATGAATGCAGCTGGTATTGGAAAATCACAAATTCTGGTGCCACAAATTGCACTTACTGGTAACCTCTAATGGAGATTCAAAGTTCCCACTATTTATAATAGCAATGCAAAGAGCATTAGCACTTAGAAACTCTGATCAATGGTTCAAATGAGTTAATTTATAGCTAACGTTAAACCTATGTTACTTCCAATTTGCCACGTGAAAGCATGTGGGGTGGAGTGGGGGGAAGCTAGATTTGCCTTTAGTCTTGGAATGCTGGCTCTCAGGAGAGAAACTGAGACATTCCTAGTTTACACAGATGTGTGTAATCTCTAGAAGAGATTGCCAAACTAATCAAATTCTGCTTCTTGACTTGCGAGTGTGGAACTGGAGAGAACAAGGGAGATGTCCTGCTAGGAGTCTACTACAGGCCACCTAACCAGGTGGAAGAGGTGGATGAGGCTTTTTTCAAGCAACTAACAAAATCATCCAAAGCCCAAGATTTGGTGGTGATGGGGGACTTCAACTATCCGGATATATGTTGGGAAAATAACACAGCGGGGCACAGACTATCCAACAAATTCTTGGACTGCATTGGAGACAACTTTTTATTTCAGAAGGTTGAAAAAGCTACTAGGGGGGAAGCTGTTCTAGACTTGATTTTAACAAATAGGGAGGAACTCATTGAGAATGTGAAAGTAGAAGGCAGCCTGGGTGAAAGTGATCATGAAATCATAGAGTTTGCAGTTCTAAGGAAGGGTAGAAGGGAGAACAGCAAAATAGAGACAATGGATTTCAGGAAGGCAGATTTTGGGAAGCTCAGAGAGCTGATAGGTAAGGTCCCATGGGAATCAAGACTGAGGGGAAAAAACAACTGAGGAGAGTTGGCAGTTTTTCAAAGGGACACTATTAAGGGCCCAAAAGCAAGCTATTCCGCTGGTTAGGAAAGATAGAAAATGTGGCAAAAGACCACCTTGGCTTAACCACGAGATCTTGCACGATCTAAAAAATAAAAAGGAGTCATATCAAAAATGGAAACTAGGACAGATTACAAAGGATGAATATAGGCAAACAACACAGGAATGCAGGGGCAAGATTAGAAAGGCAAAGGCACAAAATGAGCTCAAACTAGCTACGGGAATAAAAGGAAACAAGAAGACTTTTTATCAATACATTAGAAGCAAGAGGAAGACCAAAGACAGGGTAGGCCCACTGCTTAGTGAAGAGGGAGAAACTGTAACAGGAAACTTGGAAATGGCAGAGATGCTTAATGACTTCTTTGTTTCGGTCTTCACCGAGAAGTCTGAAGGAATGCCTAACATAGTGAATACTAATGGGAAGGGGGTAGGTTTAGCAGATAAAATAAAAAAAGAACAAGTTAAAAATCACTTAGAAAAGTTAGATGCCTGCAAGTCACCAGGGCCTGATTAAATGCATCCTAGAATACTCAAGGAGCTAATAGAGGAGGTATCTGAGCCTCTAGCTATTATCTGTGGAAAAGAGATTCCAGAAGACTGGAAAAGGGCAAATATAGTGCCCATCTATAAAAAGGGAAATAAAAACAACCCAGGAAACTACAGACCAGTTAGTTTAACTTCTGTGCCAGGGAAGATAATGGAGCAAGTAATTAAGGAAATCATCTGCAAACACTTGGAAGGTGGTAAGGTGATAGGGAACAGCCAGCATGGATTTGTGAAGAACAAATCATGTCAAACCAATCTGATAGCTTTCTTTGATAGGATAACGAGCCTTGTGGATAAGGGTGAAGCGGTGGATGTGGTATACCTAGACTTTAGTAAGGCATTTGATACGGTCTCGCATGATATTCTTATCGATAAACTAGGCAAATACAATTTAGATGGGGCTACTATAAGGTGGGTGCATAACTGGCTGGATAACTGTACTCAGAGAGTTGTTATTAATGGTTCCCAATCCTGCTGGAAAGGCGTAACGAGTGGGGTACCGCAGGGGTCTGTTTTGGGACCGGCTCTGTTCAATATCTTCATCAACGACTTAGATATTGGCATAGAAAGTACGCTTATTAAGTTTGCAGATGATACCAAACTGGGAGGGATTGCAACTACTTTGGAGGACCGGGTCATAATTCAAAATGATCTGGACAAATTGGAGAAATGGTCTGAGTTAAACAGGATGAAGTTTAACAAAGACAAATGCAAAGTGCTCCACTTAGGAAGGAAAAATCAATTTCACACATACAGAATGGGAAAAGACTGTCTAGGAAGGAGTGGAATGGATCTAGGGGTTATAGTGGACCACAAGCTAAATATGAGTCAACAGTGTGATGCTGTTGCAAAAAAAGCAAACATGATTCTGGGATGTATTAACAGGTGTGTTGTGAGCAAGACACGAGAAGTCATTCTTCCGCTCTACTCTGCTCTGGTTAGGCCTCAGCTGGAGTATTGTGTCCAGTTCTGGGCGCCGCATTTTAAAAAAGATGTGGAGAAATTGGAAAGGGTCCAAAGAAGAGCAACAAGAATGATTAAAGGTCTTGAGACCATGACCTATGAAGGAAGGCTGAAAGAATTGGGTTTGTTTAGTTTGGAAAAGAGAAGACTGAGAGGGGACATGATAACAGTTTTCAGGTATCTAAAAGGGTGTCATAAGGAGGAGGGAGAGAACTTGTTCACCTTAGCCTCTAAGGATAGAACCAGAAACAATGGGTTTAAACTGCAGCAAGGGAGGTCTAGGTTGGACATTAGGAAAAAGTTCCTGTCAGGGTGGTTAAACACTGGAACAAATTGCCTAGGGAGGTTGTGGAATCTCCGTCTCTGGAGATATTTAAGAGTAGGTTAGATAAATGTCTATCAGGGATGGTCTAGACAGTATTTGGTCCTGCCATGCGGGCAGGGGACTGGACTTTATGACCTCTCGAGGTCCCTTCCAGTCCTATAATCTATGCATCTATGAAAACTGGCTTATCTAGGACTTTTTGCTTATTCACTTGGCTTGAGCTAAAAGAGGAAGACAATTATTTGGGGGGGAATGATTTCAGGTAGCTAGGGCATGACAATCTTATCTCAAAATTCAAACAAGCACTGTTATTCCATAACTTAGAGGGATAAAAAACTGTTTTTTAAATTAACAAGGCTGAAGGTTTAATCCATTTCTCCAGAGGCCCAATCAGCTTCTTGGTTCCTATAACAGCTGAGGCCAACTGGAGTTGCATATGCACAAATTAGGCCCCAGAACATTTAAATTCAATAAAACCAACACCATCTAAACATGTCATTTTTAGAAGATCCTATCATTAATGTTTTTTCTTTAATAATCATGTTCTACGGGTTTACTTGATTAATCAGATCCAGTAGGACAAACAAAAAATATTTGTTTTTAAAATTAGTAAATGGCACTTCAAAAGGAGGAAAAAATATTTAGAGACCACAGTAGCAATGGTCAAGTTATGGTTCAGAAGGCACTTTCATTCCAAGCTTACTTTCAGGTGCTCATATAAGTAAAGGATAACTTACTCTGGGCTGAAATTTCCCATGTTTGTTCTTAGCCCAATGGTAATTTTTTTTATTTTGAAGTTTGATCAACAATTAATTGGGGTCAATCTGTAGGACTGCCTTTATCTTTAATTGCTTAAGCTCTATTTTCACTTTTTAAAATGGCTGATAAACGGGAAAAATTATGTTTCTTACCACTGTTGCAAAAAGCAGCCTAAAATATACATAGTTTTATTTTTAAAAGCGGTCTTTGAAATGAACTATCTGAAACATTTGGACCAAAAATTCAGGTGTGAAAAGAATGCTCAAAGAACACTGGGCATTTGAACCACATTAAACAATGCATGTTGAAATGCAATAAACCACTTAAGATGGACCCAACCCACACTTCTGCCAGACATCTGTCCCTGTTATCCCCTATTTTTATAGGAATGTATTATCATTAAATCATACATACAATTTCACACATTCTTTGGCTGTATGTCTGGAAGTGTCCTCATTAGCACTCAAAACTTGGAACAGGTGATGCAGGAGATCTAGATAAAAAGCCTTCAGGCATTGTGGGTCCCTTCAAAGAGAGAAACTGGATTTATCCAAGTAGATAATTATTTTTGTTAATAGTAAAGGCCAGATTTTGAACCTCAACTCAGTATCTCTTTAAATAACTGATAAATGCAAGTCAATTAACATAATAAAACAATGATGTTGAGCTTACTTCTTTTTTAGTATGGTTCCTGCTGAAGCATGCCACAAGACTAAAATTATCCTCTTCAAATGTATCCAATCAGAATATAGTGTACTCTTTTCCACTGTTGGCTCATTCTTCTGCTCTGCACAAGGGAGCACTACTAGCGTTTCAACTTCTCTGCAAGTTGAGGAAAAGAAAACATCATTATTAGAGCAACACTGAACAGAGTTCCCTTTCATTTAGCAGTCTAATAGCAAACAAAATACAGTGTTATGTTCTCATTCCAGCAAACAGAAGAATACCACCCTCTTTTACCATTTTATGCAGGATATTTTCAACATCTAGAAATACAGTTTTCAAACAGGTGGTTGTCTTGTTTTAAAATCCCCAATTTCTGCCTGCATTTTGTCATCCACTTTTATGATATCAAACTTCAACAAACCTACCTCACTTTCTAAGGTATTTATAAAGGCAATTGCATTGATATACAAGAAGTAGGTAACTGCAGGTGAACAGTGATTCTTAAGACTGCTGCTTCCTATGTACTGGCAAGCAGTGGAGAAACAAGAGCAACTATGTTCATACCTAATAGTACTCTCTCTACTTCCCAAGCCTTTCGACACATTGCATAATTCTAGGAAGTTGTGTGCTCAATCACAAGTCCCTTTTTAAACTCAGGGAGTTTGGGAAGGCAGAGGGGCTTTAACATTCATAAAATGTTTTGGGATTCATTCATAATAAATTGCATGTATGCATTTTGTGAGAGAGGATGAGAAGGTAATTCAGTTTCCATAACCATTTAGTCAAATGTCTCCTTCAAAGTGCCAAGGGTACCAGTTAATGCCAGTCATGATACACTTTGGCTTGTGTGACATGAATTAGTGTCAGTCTAGTTTCTGCTGAACAAATCACACATTGCAAATAGCTATCAGATGGTAATAACTGTCTTACTAATGATAAAAGCTGGAACTGAAGCAGTGACTCTAATAACTCTAAAGCAGGGATCTGCAACCCCCCCGAGGTCACAAAATGATACCAAGGTGTCAAGACCACATTGTTCCCATGCCCTAACTGGGATCAAGAGAGGTCTTCCTTTTTTAATAGTGAGATGAAATATGGAAATAGTTGATAACTCTTAGTGTATGGCTACACTACCCATGTTACAGCGCGGCCACGGCAGTGATGTAATGTGGGCAATATAGACACACTATCGCCAGGGGAGAGCTCTCCCGGAGATAAAAAAAACCCAGAACGAGCAGTGGTAGCTTTATCACACTGTCTATACTGGCACTTTTCAGCGCTAAAACTTTTGTTGCTCAGGGATGTGTTTTTTCACACCCCTGAACGACAAAAGTTTTAGCGCTGAAAGTGGCAGCATATACACAGCCTTACTCGTGCTCTAAAGCATTACCAGTCCTATGAGAAGGGCTCCGTGTCTGTCACAGAGCTCATGGAAGTCATGGATTCCGTGACTTTTCGCAACCTCTGGGACTTCCGCAGGGGCCAGTGTGGCTGACCTCAGGGGTGCCAAAGCAGCTGGCCCCCGGGACAGCCACATCAGCCGCTGCTCCGGGGGTCACGGCAGCGGTCCCCGGGCAGCTGGCTGGAGCAGCCGCAATTCTGGGCACTGGTCCCTGGCCAGCCGGCTGGAGCAACAGCGGTTCCCGGCCGGCCAAAGCAGCCATGGCCTCGGGCAGCAGTCCTCAGCTGACCAGCCGGAGCAGCTGTGGTCCGCTGGCCCCGGCAGCTGGTGCTGCTGGCCTTGGTTGCCCACTCCCAAATTTAATCATCGGTATTTTTAGTATAAGTCATGGATAGGTTGCGGGCTGTGAATTTTTGTTTATTGCCCATGACCTCTCCATGACTTTTACTAAAAATACCCTGACTAAACCGTTGCCTTACCTATGCCTATGTGTTATACATTCCTCCTCTGCATCATGTATTACATCTGAGGTTCATTTTAAAGTGAACGTGTGGAAGTGTCATATGTTTCCATTCACTCAAGAAAAGAGCTATTTCAGTGAAATTTTAGTGCCCAGATCTGACTCATATGTATGCAGCAGAGTGAAGTTAAAAAGTGATAGGTCCCCGAGAGAGAGCTGAATACTTAGCATAATTGTAGAACATACATCATTGATAACAGCAGACTGTAAATGTTTAGATGACTTTTTAGTTAACGTGTTTGAGTAATAAATGGCCATACTAAAGTTATTATCTGGCTACAGCTGAGTATGGGACATTTTAGAAATTATTCCTAAGAAATATTGCCAAGATCAACAGGCCTCAACATATGTCCTCACACCCTTTTAAAGGCAAAGGTTGTTTTCAGTGTCTCTGGTCATCCCCCACCTCCTCCACCCATTAGCTTCCAAAAAGAAGAGCTGCAATAGTGTTAAAATTTCAGCTCCTCCGTAAGCAGCCCAACAGACAAGATATTGGGTTTACTGTGACCAAAGAGTCAGTTGTAACAAAGCTCAAGGCCCTGGGTATGGTGTTGATTTATCACCTTTCAGAAGCTGGCATTGAATTACGGCTGCTGCATCTCATTTAAAGAAGCTTTTTGTCTAACCCTTTTCCGAATCCACTGTCAGAGGTGATGATACACATCATAACCCAAATTAATTAACTGTGGAGTGGGGAGAAGGAAAATAAGTCAGGTCTTTCAATTCTGAATGAGTCCTTTTCAAAAGAGTATGCTCTGGGAGTGTAATTATCCCTAAAAAAAAAAAAAAAAAAAATCTCATCGGGGATATAATTATAAGGTTAAGGTAAAGCAGCTTTTTAACTGCTCTGTACCTTTAAAATGAATTACTTCAGAAACTGACTTCAGGAAACTTGTACATTTCATTAAACTGTTATTTCTACATTAAGCAAGCCTTGAAAAATTTACCTAGTCAGGATGAAAGATCCCTGGGCTGAATGAAACCTGCACCCTTCCCCAAACTGCCCCTGCTCTGAATTTCTGTATGTTTTAAAGTAATTTCTCACCCTATGCACCTAACATTCTCTTCCCCACCTGTACCACACCCAACTCTCCCATTACACACATAAAACCTCATTTCATTCACCAATCATCTCACACACAGGGGCTGAAACATTTATTCAACACCTAACAGCCAAATTATTAAACTAGAGGAGCAGCTCCAATGGCCAGGAGCAACATCCAGGTGACAGCCACATCCCACACCAGCTGCTGTGAAAGTGAAAGGTGCTGGGATTTCTACCGAACTGATGTCCATGGTCTATACTCAGGGGTTCCATCTTTTGAAGTGTCTGGCTAGCAGGTGTCTCCTGCATCCTTCAAAGCCCCTTTGGTTGTTGCAAGAGTGATGGTGGGGTTCTCCCAACAAAACCATCATCCCCCCCCTGCATCTGATTTTGGCACCCTCCTCTACTGCTCAGAGCTTTTCCCAAATTGAAACAGAAGAAAATTGATTATTCTTGTCAGTTTAACTGCTGCCCACAGAGTACTCTCTAACAGCAGTGAAGACCGGGAATGCTCTGGTCAGTTTTTGCTTGGATGCTGCTTTGGAGTTCTGAACAGCAATAGAGGAACTAAAAATCTGCGGATTTAGGAAGACAGAGCTTTCAGTTTCTACTTTGTTCATATTTGGAAGGTGATCTTCACAGTCATAAGGGCCAGATAGAAGCTTATTTCCAGATAGAAGCTTATATTTTGCAAAAGCAGATAGCACGAAAGCTTCCTGCTTGCCAAAGGCTAGTGGATGTTTAAAGCCTTGTATTAAACAGTACTGCCAACCTTGCGAGTACTGTACCACTACACAGAGTACTCTGAAATAATTAATGCAATTAAGACATTAATTCATGAAATTAAGATTTAAGATTGCCCCTGTATGCTTAAAAAGATATGAAATCCTCATTCAATAACTTGTCAATAAATGTAATTTAAGATACATATAAACTTTTCTTCTGTAAATACAGCTGGCTCTACCAAAAGCCAATTTTAGAATTTTTCATTAGGCTCCCTGACTCAAAAGATGTCAAAGAAACCCCTGTCTGTATAGTGCCTCTGCTTAATACTCATGAAGCAGTTACAAAAATTGCAGAATTTTTATAAGATACTCCAACTTAAAAAATGAAAATTATACTTCCGTCTGAAAATTTGTTACCTGCCATTGCTACAATTAACACATGATATTACTATAACTGAAATTAGTTTGTCTTCTTTGTGCATTTGACAGCACACTGTGACAGACAGTTTCACTGTCTCCCCCATATAACCAGTAACTTTCCCATGTTTGCGTGAATGCAAAGCAGTAGGAAAGATTTAAAATATATATATATATTAGTGATTAGAAAGATTTTATATATCTATATCTATCTATATAGATATAGATATATAAATGATGTGATTAGATTTCAAGTTGATAGAGTCCTTTTATGCATTCCATGATCAGTTAATAAAAAGGGCTGATGTTTAGTTAGCAGATATATCCATTCACTACTGTATCACTGGGAAAAAAATTAGTATAAAATGGTCAAACATTTTTATCAAAACTGGTGAAGAGATGTTAAAAATAAAAGTTTTCCTCCTCTTATTCTGCTACAACTGGAACCTGAATTCTAAGCCCAGTTAGGACAGATGCGTTACAGAAGTTTCAATTTCACAGGATCATAGGAATGTCGAGCTGGAAGGGTCCTCAAGAAGTGATCAAGTCTAGCTCCCTGTACTCAGGCAGGACCAAAGTAAACCTAGACCACCCTGACAGGTGACTGTCCAACCTGTTCATGAAAACCTCCAATGATGAGGTTTCCATACCTTCCCTTGGAAGCCTATTCCAGATCTTAACTGCCTTTATAGGTAGAAAGTTTTCCCTAATATCTAATCTAACTCTGCCTTGATGCAGATTAAGCCTGTTACTTCTTATCCTACCTTCAGTGAACATGGAGAACAATTGAACACAGTCCTCTTTAGAACGGCCCTTAACATAGTTGAAGATTATTTCTAATAAAGGATAAACAACTGCCAAATTTAATAATCCTACTATGGACTTATTTCTAATATATCTAAACTTTGATTCACCATTCATAACTAAAACAATATAATATTCATTAACTCCAACAGGAATTTTGCCAGTGATGTCCGTGGAAGCAGGTTCGGGCCCCAAATTACCACTGCTGCGTAAAGACAGGTGCTGGATACAGCAACACCTTTATAACTTTGATTAAAATGCACAGCAGAGAAAGAGTATGATTCTGTTAAGTTGGCTTTCTACCACCAATTCTAGAAGTCAATTGTTCCTGTACGCTTTGAAAATTCTGCAGTTCCATCTTGGTAACTGACCGTTCGATTACAGCTAAATTGATGCTGCATAATTTGAAGATGCAAGTTAAATCATATTTCATCAATTGATTTACACATTTATTAAAAAATGGGCACAATTTCCTTCCTTCATTCAGCACAGATTCTGCACCATATCAATAGAGTCAGAGTAGCATTTTTTATTTCTTACGACTACTGTAATTGTTAGCAATTTAGTTCTGTCCAACAGATTGTAGAGTAAATTGCTGCAAAATTATCAGTAAATAAAAGTCAGATTTACTCTCATTTTGACCGAGACCAGTTCCAAAGACCAGTTTTAAACAAACTGTCAACACTTGTCTGCTGCATCTGTGCTTTTGTTTTCAAACTTGTATTTGATTGCAATATTTCCTTTAAGATATCAAATTTGAGAAACACAAAAATAAATTCTGTACCTTATTCCTCCTAACTATTACTAAATATTCTGGAATTTGTTTTAGCACACAAGCAAATAACTACAACATTTACAGTCCGCAAAATAGGAAGATTACCATGAGATTCAGTCAAAGAGTAAACATTTTATCGTTTTTATTGTGAACTAAAAACACTTTCAATTTGTTAGATCATGCCAATATAGGTTACTATCTGATGCTCTTAGATAAAAATTATATTTACCAGATATTCCTAGTAGTCTATTAGTTTCAGTGGAGAAGCTGTGTCATCTGTTCTTTGTACCAAAAACTGGGCCACAGATTCTATTTTCATCTTCCATTTAAACTTGCTAAAAACAATGCAAGGAAATCCCAGGACCCAAACTATTAGTTACCAAAAAAAGCATTTTCACTAAAAGTTTTTGGGTGCCCCCTTTTTAGACCTCCTAAAGTACCTTAAGCATTTTGATATAATTTCCTAGCTCAGTTTTTTATTACAATAATGGAAGTTACAAGCTACAGAGATGACATTTTGAAAACAGGATAGACAAAATACTGCACAGCATTATTTAAAAGATATTAAAAATTAATACTTCACACTTACGCAATTCCTTTACTCTGAGGAGCAGCCATTCCCCCTCCCTTCTCCCCTCCCCCCCAACATTCCTCCGTGCCTCCCTATGGGGGCACGCCCCACTGTTTGAGGACCCCTGGTCTAGAGTATTGAAACTTAGATATATTTTAATATTTGCAAGTCAATTCTGCCTCCACTAACTGTTCAAAATACCCAACCACAGAAGAAACTGTGGAAAACACTACAAATACCTAAAACAAAGCAAAATAATCCTGTGTGAAGTCATCAAAAGACATATGAATGCAAGATTCGGATGAAAGATGATCAGCTATTTCTCAAATGTCTGGATATTACTTATATCTAAGCTTGGAAGTAAGATTTTAGCAGTAAATGTTGGTAAACATTAATTTCACCATACACATAAACCCATGAAAAATAGTTCCATCCATGATAACTGAAATTTACAGAGACAAATAAGAAAAATGCCGCTTGAGACCTTCTTAGAGCTTGATTTGAGAACATTTCGGTTTTATGTTTTGACATGTGATGTTGACAATTTGTGTTTTAAGTTATAAAAACGTAACTTCTTGAATCTCAGTGTCTACTGTCATTAAACAATTGTCTGAACCCGTCTGACTACCTATAATTTCCCACAACCATGAACATTTAAATCAATAAAAATATGCAGAAAAATAGACATGGGTATTATCCGTGCAAATCATAAAACAACAACAAAAAATTTCTCCCAAGCCTAGTTACATCACACCCCACCCTGGGCTTCCCACCTGTCAGGAGACACAGGTCCCCTCCCCAGAGGGTTTTCAAAGCTCGTGGATAAATTATAAATTTACTGCGAGTTTGATGGTTTACGATTTTTTTTTCAAATAAAATGTTCAATGGGGTCAAGTTTCCCCGATGCGCTGCCCCCACCCCCACCCGTGGGCTGAGCTCGGAAGGGGGCGAGGGGGATAAATTAGCACAGTTCCAGGGGGGAGGGGGAAGGACACCGGCGTCACGTGACCGAGGGGTTACGCAGTTGCCAAACAACGCAGCCCGATTCCCCCGGGTGGGTGGTTGCCAGGGGCTTTGCCCGCCCCGCTCCTATCCGGCAAAGCGGTGCGGGCCCCGCTCCGAGTGAGGGGCGGGCGGGCTCCCGCTTCTCCGTAGGCAGTTACCACCCGCCCCACCCCGGGGGCTCTGTGGCCTTTTGTCCAGGGCCCCGTACGGCGGCCCCGGCATCCGCCACAGCCCCCGGGTCGGGAAGGCCCCAGCGGGAGCCGCTGTGAGGAGTCCGCGGGGTGGGTGAACGGACCCCCCCGACTCTCCGTCCGCGGGCGCGCGCAAGCGCTCGAGCGGCGGGATCTAGAACGCGGCGGCGTCACGGACTCACCCGCGGGCCCGGCTCGCGCTGCTCCGTGCCTTCACCGCTGAGCGACGAGCAAACAGCCGCCCGAGCCACCGTCACCTGCCGCCGCCGCTTCCAGCCGCCGAGAGAACGAGACGCGACGACGTCAGCGCGTAGAGGGGAGGGGGAATGCACCGTGGCGGGGGGGAGCCTAAGAGGGGGTGGTGACAAACTAGACCCCCCATTGGCGCGCAGCCAAGTAGCCCCTCCCCCCGCGGTGTGTCTCTGGGGAGACCCCCAGCCTACAATACTCACAGCCATCTTCCTACTGCTGCGCGTGTCCGCCGCGCGCTCCCTCTTGCTGCTTAGGCCCCGGCGGGTGGCGCGCGGCCCTTGGGGCGCGCACCGCGGGGAGCGCTGCGGAACGTGTCTGAGCCTGTGCCCAGCAGCCCGGAGCCGGCCGGGGCCGCCCCTGCGCAGACCCGGCTCCCCCTTGCGGCCTGCGGCGGCGGGGACCCCACAGTACCTAGCCCAGCCCTCATGCTCCAGCGCTGCCGGCCAGCGGGGACCATCCGCTCTCGGAGTCTGACCTCGTGGGCGGCGGCGCAGGCTGCGCCCGCTCAGCCCTGCAGGGTTTGGCCAACGCGAATCTTCCAGCTGGGCGGCCAGGTAGCCTGGCTCTGCGGCCAGCAAGAGGTGGAGAAGCTCGCAGTTCGCTTCAGTGGTGACTCCCCTTCACTGTTATTTTATACCTAATGTTGCATGTGTCCGGCTTGAGCTCCCAGCCCCTGGTTCTTGTCCTGATTCCTGCCGCTGGATTAGCGAGCCCCCGTGGACCCGGTATTGTCTCGTTGTGCGCTGTGGTCTTTTGGACCGGCTAAGCTCTTCAGGTCTCTCGCTATAGGGCATTTTCTCCAGCTCTTGGATCGTTTTGGTGGCTCTTCTCTGCACCTTTCCATTTTTTCAGCATCCTTTTAAAAACGTGGGCACCAGATTTGTATACTGTGGTCCTCACTAGTGCTGTATATAGGGGTAAAATCACCTCCCCATGCCTACTCACTACTCTCCTCTTTACACACACTAGAATTTGTTAATGCTGTAGGTGCCAATGCAATATAAATGTTATATAATAATATCTAACAATTATGCTGCATAATGAAACTCAGCAGTGCTATAAATTACATGGTCTGAGTCCTGAAGTGCATCCTAGTGCTCACAATTTTATTCTGAGTTTCACAGTATTTGGTGGCTTTCATAAAGCTGCAGCTCCTGGACTGAAGTGATTATGTATAACCTCAGTTTTTATTAAAAAGAGGTAAATTTCTAGCCAGAGAATAGCTTCGAAACCCAACCTGAGAGCACGATAACAGCCCCGCAACCAAATAAAAAGTACCCATATGTACTATGCTTTAAAATCTCATTCTTTTTAAACCATAGTCAAGATTGGTGGAGCACATGATTTTGAGCACTTGAGGTTGTACCAATCATAACACTACTGAACTGGCAAGCACATGTGTGTGTTTGTACAGTACTACTTGGCAGGATGGGATCAGGAGCCCCTGCCATACTCATACTGTCCTGCAATGCTGACTACAAAAGGGAACTTGCCTTTAGCTTAAGTACTATTTTTGCAGCAGAAGGAGATGAGTTCTGTTCCCATTGCCTCCCTGAAGTTCTCAGCAGCTTTGGCATGCAGCATACATTAGGCAGCCCCAACTCCCATGGAAGATTTCCTAAGTAGCAATTGATTTGTTACAATATTTTATGCTGAAGTTGTGAGTCCAGACCACGGATCCAAACATCTAAAATTTTGAGAAATTCTGTTCTGAATCTGAGCTTCTCAGCCACCATACTTAGTCTTTAGGATGATTTGTCCCCACATCTGAACAACCCTGTGCTTGGGAGAGGTTCAGATCCGGACTTTGAATTTTTAGCCCACTTCTGTTTGTGGCTCTAAAGCCTTGCCTGCACTGGAGAAATTTATCAAAATAATTCCCATCAGATCTGACACTAGTTCAGCTGAACTAGTGAATATGGTGGGAGCCAATATATGCAAGACTCCAGCATCTTGAACTTTTTTTTTTAAACCAATTAGATTGTTTTTTCAGCAGATTTAACTAAATTTGTGGCAAAACCTTCCAGCCACCAGTACCCTTTGTAGACCAGCTTTAACATCACATCACCTGAATCAAAAGTTAGAACTAGTGAGAATTTGGGGATTAGTTTTTCCAGTGTAGACATGGGACCATTCAACCCAAATGACCGCACCTTACAAACTCTATGCATACAGTACCATTGAAGTATTACCATCTTTGGAGTGGAAGGTGATAGCCATATAGTGAGCGTGGAGAAATTCATGCAAAGGACAGCCACACTTTTTCTAAATGGGTGTAAAATTCAGTTGATCCTATTCAAACCAATGAGACAATAAAAATGTAGGATACTGTGTTTAGTTCCTGTTGTCAAATAGGACCGAGAAGTCTATTCTACAAACATCCTCTCTGCAACAAAAGACTGGTAAATGTTGAACCAGTAAGAGTACATGCAACTTCACATAACATATAGCCTGCAGTAGGTCATGAATCATTTGCCCTTCACTTAACAAATCTTGGCAAAACTAAAAGTTTAACAAATGTAACTAAGAATATTTTGAATACACTTCAGAATATGCAGTCAGAGCTTGATAGACCACAAAGCTTTTAGGCCACACTTTTTTGAAGATAACACCCAGTTTACACCAGAAAATGAGGACACTGGGGGAAAATCAGTATCTGTCTCTTATCTCTCATCAAGAAAGATAACCGAAGGATACTAAAGAGTTTGAAACAAAAATTCAAAGATTTTTTTAAATCACCAAACTCTTGTAAGATTTGAGAAAGTCCTATATATCATTAGCACTATTCGACAAAATTTGACATAATTATATCCAAGGAGATGTTAATGTGGCAGCCTGTATTGCTATATAAAGTGCTTCCTGTCAGCCTGAGCGAAATAATAGTTGGAAATTAAACAAATAAATACTTTTACTGGTAATGGTTTTTTTCAGCAACAATAGACTTAATCCTTTGCTCAACCAGAACCTGATCTTGTAGTTGTTAAATGAGGCCAAATTCCCATTGAACTTGATGGAACTTTGACCTAAAAAAAGTATAGCAGCTTAGGACCCTTAAGGGACCTAATTAATGAAAGCAAAATTACTATTAATGCATACAGCTTCATAGGAAAAAAACTGAAAATCTGAAATTGAAAATTAAGGGAAAGATCCTCAGGTGGTGTCAATTGCCATAATTTACTTCAATGGAGCTATGACAATTGACACCAGCAGTGGATCTACCCTTAAGATTCACTGTGAGATGCAAAATATATCTCAACCCTCACTACAGAACAAACATTCCTGTTTGTTATATTCCATGTTGTTATACAGTTATATCCAAACTATACCAAAACTAGATATCTAAAATACCACACTGGACCATTGGCCTGGAACTAGACTAAAGTGATGAGGCCCATATATAGTTAGATAGGAAAAAGAGAATGAAAAGGTGATTTGTTCTAGTGCATCAACAAACTTTCCTAATAGCAAATTTTGTTTATTACGTATAAGATGTAAAATAGGTCTTATACAACACCACAAAAGCAGTTTCATACACCCTTGAGGCTATTCTTTTTTGTGTTTTGTCACCTATGGTTGGTTCATATGTTGTGGTCATGCCTTTTTTTTTTTTTTGGTCTGTTGGAGCACTATTTATTACTATTATCTCTAGTGCATCTCTAGGGGTCAAAGTGGCTCTAGGGTGTCAAAGTGGCTGCTCTAAGCGCTATTCTAAATTATGCTGGCTGCAGCCAGATGCTGTGCCTGCCGAAGATTGGGTGAGTACTGTGCACTCTGTCCCACTCCTTCTTGGCCATACCTCGCCACCTTCAACATACTTCCTACGTGGAAGTGAGGGGAAGCAAGAGATGTATAGCTGGCTATGCACCACTCAAGGTTTCCCCTGCATCGGGGGGAATCCTTGGTTGGTGTTTGCTAGCCCCAAAGCTATATTTTTATTGTATATCTGACATATTTGTTTTATGAACCCCTGTTGCTTAACACTCACCACACCCTTTTCCCTGTGAGAACTTTTACAAATATCTGTGTGGATTGGATTCATTTACACTGATAACAGACCATAAACCATTTGTAACCCTCAGCAATGGAAAAGACCTGGATCAAGCGCTAATGAGATGCCAACTTCTATTGATAAGGATAATGTGACGTCACTTACTTTTTATTTGAATAATAGCTGACATTGTAATTCAATCACATGTCTCCAGGAGCTGGACTCTGAAAACAATTACCAAATATCACAAGACTCATGATAAAATCACAAGAGTTGGCAACTCTTTAGTCCCCAGACAGAGGACATGTCAGATATTAAAATTAAAACAGAGGTTACACTTTATTTTAGGAAGAATTGGCACTAAATTGTCAAAATTAGTTTGTTCTTATTTCCATGTGTCACAAACACTACAAGTTGCAGTTCCTTGCTGGATCACTAGATGGTATATGAGGTAGCTGTAGGGAAGCTGAGCTGTCAAGGAAGCTCTAATTAGAATTTAGGCAATGCTACAGTATCTGTCTTTATTGCCCTGGTTCAGACACACCTGACTTGTGTTTAACTGCAGAGAAAATCCATGCAAAATTGTTCCTGACAATTACCACTAGAAGTAACTTAGGTTGAAACCCTAACCCCACTGTAGTTAATGGCAAAACTCCCATTTAACTTCTGTCGAGCAAGGTTTTGCTCCTAGAACTCTCAGGGTGTATCTACATCATCATTTTAGCATTTTCCAGGAAAATACACATCAGCATTTTAGACTTCCAGCTCATTTAAGACTGGAACAAGGTATTCAAACTTTTGTAAGAATCCAATTACACAGTTAACTGCTGAAATGTTTGCAAGGCGGTCACACTGTTTCTGTCAGACCACACTCACCAGAGCTGTGTGCTGGTGACCCTTCTGCAGGGTTCCAGATCTTAATGAGACAATAGTGGAAATATAGCCCTAGTGTTCTGACCAGTACTGTGTGAAAGCCATATTACTTCTCATGCACATTGTTATATTTACACTAGAGGATACGATATTTCTGAGTGCTGCAATTGCACTATAACTGCAGTAGTAGCTCTGTGCAATGACTTTATGAAGGAAACTGAGAAGATGAAAAGCAGAAAGCGTGAGAGGAACATGCAAAAAGAAAGAAGAAATGAACCAAATACACTTTCTTCTGATGATCTCAACACTCCTTAGAAAGGCAGCACCCCCATTTTATGGGGAAGGGCGGGACTAAGGAACAGAGAGACTGAGTGATTTTACTTAATGTCACGTGGTCACTGGCAGAGTGAGGAATAAATCCCAGGTCTCCTAACTCGCTCTTCCTTGCCTGAACTGATTATTTCCCTCACTAGAAATATGGGAATCAAGTCTACTCTCACATTGGTTTTGTAAAACTGGAGTTCTATTTACTTCTCTGGAGTTTCTTCACATTTCCATGGGATTCTGAAAATAGAATCAGACCTTTAATACTCATGTAACTGAGAGCACACTTGGACACACGCTGTATTAGAATGTCCTCATATGACAAGGAAAAGATAAATTGAAAATCAATCCTCCCCTCTGTCCACAAGCATCAGTTTGGGGGAGGTTCAGAGTAATCCCTTCAGTCCCTAGACCTTTCTGCATCTCCTTCGCTGCTTGCTCTGCACAGATTATTGCAACTCAAAGGTGGGCCCTGAGACAGAGGGGCCTGACCCATGGAAGTCCGCTGCAAGGGTCAGGGAGCTGGGTTCCCTGAGTCTAGACTGCACAGTGGGTGAAGAGATACTTTGTATCACCTCTATGTTGGCACTCCCCTGCCTGGGAGTAAGAGGCCTGTACTCAGGATTTAACCATTGGACATCTCAGTGAAGAGCAAAATAAATAAATACGTGTCCGTGTTTTTTTAAAAATTCTTTCAGTTTTAAAATTAGTAACACATGGAGGAAGTTTGTTTCTTAAAAATATATATAGCTTGTAACCTGACAAAGTCCCTTGAAAGAGGAAAAACAACATGGATTTTAGAAGAGAGCAGGGTCAGAGAAAAATGCTCCAGCTTGGAGTCTAGTCCCTCGTTCTTTGTGCACTCAAATTCCCCACTGGTACATCCATGACAGCTGAAACCATCCACTCAATGTGCAGTGACAGTCAAAAAAGCTAACAAAATGTTAGGAACCATTAGGAAAGGGATAGATAATATGACAGGAAATATCATAATGCCTCTATATACATCCATTGTACACCACACCTTGAAAACTGCGTGCAGAAGTGGTCACCCCATCTCAAAAAAAATACATTAGAATTGGAAAAGGTACAGAAAACGGCAACAAAAATGGGGTGTGGAACAGCTTCCGTATCAGAAGAGATTAAAAATACTGGAACTTGTCCAGTTTGGAAAAGAGACGACTAAGGAGGGATATCATAGAGGTCCATAAAATCATGATTGGTGTGGAGAAAGTGAATAAGGAAGCGTTATTTACCCCTTCACATAACACAAGAACCAGGGGTCACCCAAGGAAATTAATAGGCAGCAGGTTTAAGACAAACAAAAGGAAGTACTTCACACAATGCACAGCCAACCTGTGGAACTCGCTGCCAGGGGATGTTGTGAAGGCCAAAACTATAACAGGGTTCAAAAAAGAATTAGATGAGTTCATGAAGACTAGATCCATCAATGGCTATTAGCCAAGATGATGAGGGATGCAACCCCATGCTCTGGGAGTCCCTAGCCTCTAATTGCCAGAAGCTAGGAGTGGACAATAGGGGATGGATCACTCTATGGTTGCCAGTTCTGTTCATTCCCTCTGAAGCACCTGGCATTGGCCACTGTTGGAAGACAGGATACTGGGCTAGATGGATCATTGGTCAGACATTTTTATGTTCAGAAGACTTTGCAGTGTGTATGGAATGCTGCATTAGGCCATTGGTTTACTGCATTTAACAACTATGCAATCATTAGCACTGCCATGCAGTAGTAGATTTTAACCTCATGTGTATCATAAAATACATAAACCAGCGTGGCAAAATAATTTAAGCCAGTGAGGAAAAAAATACATTTTAACTGCTTCTCTGGTCTTTTCCCCACAAGGTATGGAGGGAAGACAAGGTTGGTCTCACAAAACCTGAAAGAAACTTCCATAACTCAATTTTAAATATTATAATTGTAATTTTTATGAATGTATTCCTTAAGGACTATATAGTGCAAGATACTTAACAGAAGAACAATTTTGAAAATTAATAATATATACAATTATCTGCTTTGATGTCCATTTTCTAATCATAATTAGTCACTCCAGATGGTGCTCCTCTACAGTGCAGAATAATGAACTTCACAGTGGCACTGACTCTGAGATTATAGGATTTTGCTATGCACCCGAGGCATACATTAATTAGCAGTGCTGCACCGTCTGTTATATCTTTAATTAACAAATTCAGTGAGGGGAAATAGCATCCATCAGCCGATATTGTGATGTGCAGCACAACTTGCAAAGTAACTATACACTTTTTTTTAAATTTGAAAGTTAATGATTATAGTTACATACCATGGCCTTGATCCTGCAAGTACTTAAGCTCATGGTTAATTCTACACAGGTGAGTAGTTCCATTGGTGCCAATGGGACAGCTCGCCTGCATAAAGTGAAGCACATGCTTCATACTCATAGAATCAATTAGGGCGCAGTGTTTTAGCAGCTGGCCTGGCCTACAGTTCAGCATCCATTTTAATTTCTATAAAGGTTGCCCTCTTTGGGCCCAATTCTGACATGAGCTGAGTACCTCTTGAAAGGTTCTAAGCACCCTCAGTCATTGCCTATTGAAGTCAAAGGGAGTGGAGGTCATTCTTCACCTTGTGAGGACCCTTTATGTAAATTATAGTCCAAAGTTTTGATTAACCAGCTCACCATGAAACAAAAGCCACATTTGCTGGAATTGGCATTTTGGAGGCAGACATTTTTTGTTGTAGAGCTTGAACCAGCCTTATCTGACCCACCACACATTGTTCCAGATCTTTGAAAACCAGCTCCCATGTTGGCACACACACGTACTCTAGTTGGAATGACAAGGGACATGGTAGGGCACATACCACTTCTCAATGGGCAAAAGTGAACTGGTAATCAGGAGTCTGGGTGATTTTCACCAAAGGTTTTGCAATGAGAGGCCAAGGGAAATCTGAGCCCTCTCCTGGTGAATTACTCTGGAGATCTGTAGTTGCTTGGGAGTTTAGGAATTTATTTTTCCAGTTTAAAATGTTGTTTTTTAAATTTCTGAGTGGGTGCAATGGAGAAACAGGAAAGAAGGTAAATAAGTGCTCAAGTAAAAGAAATAGGATGTCAGGGAAAGGAATTAGGCTGAAGAACGGTACACAAAAGGACAAAAGATATCTAGTGATTCTAGAGCGAGATGGGTTTCAGGGCCAAGAACTCTTGAGTTCTAATCTCTGCTCTGACCTTGATTTTGCCAAGTCACTGATTAATTTCTCTGCCTCAACTTTGCCATCTACAAGAGGGATAATAATACTTACTATCTCACAGTAGCCTTGTGATGATTAATTAGTTAAAGCTCTCTGAAGATGAAAAGCGCAAAGTAGCATTATTATGGTGACATCCCAATCCTCTTGAGGTTTATAATGTCACCAGAGGACCCTATGAGGTATATATTTATTCCTCAGCCACAGTTGCTTATCATTTGTTATCTACCATATGCATATAAATCTATATGTACGTGACTTAACTTTTTTTTTCCAAAACTGGTTGATTGAAGCTTAAACTGAAATTGATTTGCCCAGTTTGTGGGGCGTTACTCTGAGGAATCATTACACCTGATCCTCTGCCTGAATCTGTGCATCAATTAATCATTATTGGTCCTTATGGAATTAAAGTGAGAGTGAACGCTGCTAAAGTGCTTGTTTTGTGGATTAGGTAATTTGAAGATCCTTTGTTTTTTAAATCCTTTTCAATAATACGGCAAGACTCATGATTTGGCACTCTGTATATTTTTTTAAAATGAGCTAAGTTAAACACAGTATGTGTTTTATAATTTTTTAAAATAATCACATGAATTTTAATAGAAAAGATTTCAGATTAAATGGAATATGAAAACTAATGGAAAAAAGAAATTAAGTAATGTGTTTTTCATTTCTTGCCTGTTGTTGGTGCCTAGCTAGTGCACTGGTGGGAGAGTTTTAGAAATAGATTAGGGGCCTCATTCTGCATGAATAATACAATACTTCAGGCCTTATTCCGGTACCTTTACTCATGCTGAGGAGCACATTACTCCATGAGTAGTCTTATTGATTTCAATTAATTCATTCTCATTTATCACAATTCCTTCTATCTCTATTCTTTTCTTTTCAGGACAATTGTGGTGGGATTTTTATTTTTTAAATTCAATTAATAGATTTGGACGCAGTTTCCATTGTGAAATGGGATTTGAAGATCTTACTCCGTATGTCTGTTCAATTTTATGTCAATGTTCAATATAGTTGACCATAACCACGTCTTGGATAAAGCCATAGGGATGCATTCACTGTTGGCATACCACATTGTATTTCCACTGAATTTAACAGAGCTGCATCCACTTGTACTAGCAATGAATAGTGTGAAGTCTGTAAATTACAGACCTTGTGAACAGCAAGCTAATTGGGCCAAAATCATCCTCACTCTAAACTCATGGATATAGACTAGGACTCAATTTATGTTTCTGTTTACATACAAGCTCAATTCTGTCACCATCACTCATGTTGAGCAGTATCTTATTACATGGGTAGTTCTATTGAATACGGACTAGATTCAGTGCTAGTGTAAGTAGCTGTAGCTCCATTAAATTCAATGCAATTACACTGGGCTACACCAGGATTAAACATAAGAACATAAGAACGGCAATACTGGGTCAGATCAAAAGTCCATCTTGCCCAGTATCCTGTCTTCTGACTGTGGCCAATTCCAGGTGTCCTAGAAGGAATGAACAGAACAGGTAACTATCAAGTGATCCATGCCCTGTTGCCCATTCCCAGCTTCTGACAAACAGAAGTTAGGGACACCATCCCTGCTCATCCTGGCTAGTCGCCATTGATGGACCTATTCTCCATGAATTTATCTAGTTCTTTTTTGAACCCTGTTATAGTCTTGGCCTTCACAACATCCTCTGGCAAAGAGTTCCACAGGTTGACTGTGGGTTGTGTGAAGAAATTCTTCCTTTTCTTTGTTTTAAACCTGCTGCCTATTAATTTCATTTGGTGACCCCTAGTTCTTGTGTTATGAGAAGAAGTAAATTACACTTCCTTATTTGCTTTCTCTATATCAGTCATGATTTTATCAATCATATCCCCCCTTAATTGAATAGTTTATCCAAGCTGAGATTAAAGTCCACTATAGTGGATGGTGAAGTAGAATTGAAAGGGGATCCTAATGTATGTGAATTAATTAATTTATCATTTCAGATTCACACTACAAAATTTGCAGGACTAAAGATTTTGAGGATTAAATGTTAGATTTTATAGCAGACGTGGGCAAACTATGGCCCACGGGCCACATCCAGCCCGAGGGACCGTCCTGCCTGGCCCCTGAACTCCCAGCCAGGGAGCATACTCCCCGGCCCCTCCCCCATTGTCCCCCTTCCCCGGCAGCCACGCCGCTGCATGGGCCATGCTCTGGCTCGCCGCTCCTTCTGGGCAGCATGGGGAGCGCAGCTGGCTCTGGCTGGGTGTCGCCGCTGCGAGTGCCTGCTGCTGGTAAGGGGGCAGGAAGTGGGGGGGTTGGGTAAGGGAGCAGGGGGTCCTGGGGGGCAATCAGGGAGGAGGGAGCGGTTGGATGGGGCGGAAGTTCTGGGGAGGCGTTCAGGGAATGGGGAACAAGAAGGGTTGGGAGTGGGAGTCCCGGGGGGGCCTGTCAGGGGGTGGGGATGTGGATAGGGGTCAGGAGGACAGTCAGGGGGTAGGGAGCAGGGGGGGTTGGATAAGGGGGTGGGATCCTGGGGGGGCAGTTAGGGGCTGGGGGTCCTGGGAGCAGGTGGTCAGGGGACCAGAAGCAGAGGGCGGTTGGATGGGGGTGGGAGTCCTGGGGGGGGCTGTCAGGGGGCGGGGGTGTGGATAGGGGTCGGGGCAGTCAGGGGACAGGGAGCAGGGGGGTTGGATAGGGTGCAGGGGTCCCGGGAGGGAGTGGTCAGGGGACAAGGAGCGGAGGGGTTGGATGGGTTGGGAGTTTTGAGGGGGGCAGTCAGGGGGTGGGAAGTGGGAGGGGGCGGATAGAGAGCAGAGGCCAGGCTGTTTGGGGAGGCACAGACTTCCCTACCCAGCCCTCCATACAGTTGCGCAACTCTGATGTGGCCCTCGGGCCAAAAAGTTTGCCCACCCCAGTTTTATAGGAAGGATTGTTCTGTCAACATGGAGCAGTAGTGAGAGATGGGTTTAGGCTTTGCCGTTGCTTTCATGGTGTGGAAATCATCCATTTTTATATTGAATTTAGCCATCCTAGATGGGGATAAGATATATAGTTATTGAGGGCCTACATACTCTGTGGCTGATTTGACCTACATTCTGTGGCAAAGTTTCTATAGCATGTAGGACCAGAGCCTCAAAAGGAATTAGGATTTAAATAGGAGATAGACACCTAAATGCCTTTAAAGATCTAGGCCTCCAGGCCAGCAAAACAGAAATTCTACAGCAGTTCCAAGCAAATTTAAAAATGGAGGTTTCTATTCAATTAAGTGTGAAAATACTAATAGTGTCAATGCAGTAATTCTTTGTGTTATTTAATTTGATAGGGAATTCAGTTTATTTTACATCACCACTATATCTTCAGTTTTCAGGATGGTGAAGAATTTTGTGTTGAAAGTTCCTGACTGAACTGCAGAAATTATGAAGGGAGAAGGTGGAAGCTTTGCCAACTGGGTTGGGGCCAGTTGGGGTCTTGGGAAGATGTGGGAAGCAGTTTGGGATTGTGTGGTAAGCACATAAGCTGGATATTTCTACTGAAAGGTTCAGCAGTGAAATAAGTAGTAATTTTGACATCTAAGCTGTCATCATTAAGCTTCAGGGTTAATGCTACATTGAGATGAACAGGAGCCACTGCCACTTCTTACAGCTACAGTTTCAGACTATCCACAGACTTAGCCAGACACCACTGAAGTGGTTTACATGATTCTTATTTTTGTTTTGTTTTTTTAATTTAAAGCTTGCATTCTAGAGCATATTTTTGCAGCAAAATGTGGAATCTGCTGCACATTCTGTGGCTTCAAAGTTGCAGAACACATGGGCTCAGGTCATAATATTTTCTTATTAGAATAAACAGGAAAGAAGAATAACTATGTTAAATATGGCACTATAAGAGTACTTGTGCAGACTTTGGGATAACATGCCGGAAAAGTGTATTTCTATAGATAGATCAGCCAAGAAAAGGTATTGACATTAAAATTCTAATTGAAGAACTGAACTGGTGCCAAGCAGTAAAAATGACAAGACAATTTATAAACCTGGTTAAAGGGCTTCCATTGATCGCACTATCCAGAATGGATAAATGAAACTGGAGCACCGTCTAATAGGATCAAGTGGCCACTACACTGGAGTTTATTGGAAAACTAAATCAATGTTTACAGCAGACCATTAAAGTCCAATATTTAAATAATATGCTTTATTTTTAAAGCACATTTGTTTCATTCTTAGTGCATTGAGGACACATATACTCATCCTCAGTGTTCTGCAGTCAGTTCCTGAAGATGAATCTACTCCTCATTAAATGAGCAGCAAGCGGTCTGACAGCCTCAAGACAGCTGCCTATATGCCCAGAGCCCTGCCTCCCAGCATGGAGCTGCTGAGGGCTCCATGTTAGCTCCTGTCCTCCGTAATGCATTGTGCACAAGTCAGCATCACCAAAAGGAAGAAATGGAGGTGACAGTAGATTCAACAGGCAAATTTATTTATCAGACATACTTGACTAACTGGGCAAACAACTGCCAAATTTTGTAAAGCATCCTCATTAACCAGGTTACACATAAGAACTTGACAAAGCTTCCATTATCCTTGTTAGAGTGACTTGGGGAGGAAGGATGGTTTTGTGAGTAAGGCACAAGATTAGGCATCATGAAATCTGGGTTCTGTTCCTAGCTGTGAACTTGAACAAGTCTTCTGTCCGCTTTGTGCCTGTTGCCTCATCTAATAAATAGGGATACCTACCTACTTCACCAGGATATTGTGGGGACTAATACATTTGTGTGTGTAAAACCCTTTGTGTGGGAGATTCTATAGAAGTGTACAATATTAATAGAGATGGAAGTTGTTTTCACTGAGTGGAGGCAGAGTTCCAGACTGTTACAAGTCTAGTTGCAGGGGAGGAATCAGGGCCGGCTCCAGGCACCAGCTTGTCAAGCAGGTGCCTGGGGCGGCCGCTCCGGAGAGGGGCGGCACATCCAGGTATTCGGCAGCAATTTGGCGGACGGTCCCTCACTCTGCCTGGGAACGAAGGACCTCCCGCCGAATTGCTGCCGCAGATCGTGATTGCGGCTTTTTTTTTTTTTGGCTGCTTGGGGCGGCCAAAACCCTGGAGCCGGCCCTGGGAGGAATGAACATTCCTTTTCCTTCCCGCATGGCATCTGTCAGAACTTGTAATTGTCACATTGTGGCCTCTAAACAAATCATTTGAATCATTCTTAACAGATGCTACCTCTCTGTAATTCCACAACCTTGTTGGCATCCATGTACATGTGTGCTGTATAGATGGGGAGGAGAGAGCTCAGTGAGCTAAAATAATCTTCCACTCATACTTGACACAAGGGGGTTAAATCAGATCAACAGCTCATCCTGATGTCCCAAGGCTACCCACTTCATCCAATCTCTTCCCTCCAGCAGCAGGACTGAAGAGTTACTGAGTCTACTGTTGGCAGGGCCGGCTCTAGGTTTTTTGCCGCCCCAAGCAAAAAAATGTTTGGCTGCCCGCCCCCAGCCCTGAGCTTCCCCCCACTGCCCACCAGTGCCACCCCACCCGCACCCCCTGCCGCCCCAGCACTGGGCTCTCTCTTCTCCCCCCCGACCCTCTGCAACCCCAGCACTGGGCTCCCCCCCAAACATGGGATCTGCTACCAGCACACGGCGGCCAAGCCCTGGCCCAGCCGTGACTCTGTCCCCATGCGAGTGGAGCTGCTGGGTGGCGTCGAGCGGGAGTACTTTTCCAGGTGGCGGTGCGGCTGCGGGGTGGCGCGGAGAACACGGCCCCATCCCTGGGCTTCGCAGCGCTGCTGGTGGCCAAAGTGGATCAGTTCATGCTCACCACCCTCACCCCTGACATGCTGGCAGACAAGGACATGGAGAGCCCCCCGGACCTGCTGCTTTTCAGCCTCACCGCGCCCTGGCCCAGCCCCAGTGAGCGAGAAAGCGAGGATCTCCAGCTGCGGGGCTACCTGCTCAGCACCAACGAGCCCAGCCAGCCGCTCACCTCTTCACACACTCCGGGAGCCCCTCTCGCCGCCGCTGCAGCCTGGGCTCAGCTCCAGGAGACCCCGTTTCCCTCCCTCCCTAGCTCCTCACACACTCTGGGCAGGGCTGCCCAGAGAATTCAGGGGGCCTGGGGCAAAGCAATTTTGGGGGCCCCTTCCATAAAAAAAAGTTGCAATACTATAGTAACATTGTTTGGAAATGTAAAAAATAACTAGTGAAATACATTCAAAAATTAATTTGTAATAATTTGAAAATACACTAAATACAGTATTTAAAAACATTAAATGCTTTAATGGCATGTATACATTTGCAATTACATAATGGGCTGTTGTTGGGTGATGGTGATGGTTGGTGCCAGGGGGCTGTGGGGGTAATGGGGTCGGGGGGGTGTCCGGCTCAGAGGGGCTGGGCTTGGAGCTGGTGGTCAGGGCTGTGAGGGGGATGGGGTCGGGGGGTGCCTGGCTCAGAGGGGCTGGGCTCAGAGCTGGGGGTCAGGGCTGTGGGGAGGATGGGCTCGGGGGGTATCCGGCTCAGAGGGGCTGAGCTCGGAGTTGGGGGTCAGGGCTGTGAGGGTAATGGGGTCAGGGGGGTGTCCGGCTCAGAGTGGCTGGGCTTGGAGCTGGGGGTCAGGGCTGTGGGGGGGATGGGCTCGCAGGGGATGCCTGGCTCAGAGGGCCTGGGCTCGGAGCTGGGTGTCAGGGCTGTGGGGGATGCCGCTTACCCCCTCTCCCAAACATCGCTGCAGCCGCCTGGTATCTCCAGCGGGGCCTGAGCTCCCATCGCTCGGTCGCAGCTCGCAGACCCGCCCCCTTACCGGCTGAGATGCCAAGGGATGGGAGAAGACAGAGGCGGGGGGGAGCCTTGGACATGCAAATTGCCCCACTTGCCTCTCCTCCCGGGACGGCCCTGACTCTGGGAGCGCCTCTCGCCACTGCCACAGTCCAGGCTCGGCTCCAGGGGACTCCGCTTCTCTCCCTCCGTGCTCCTCACACACTCCGGGAGCCCCTCTCGCTGCAGCCCGGGCTGCAGTGGCTGCAAGAGGGGCTCCCGGAGTGTGTGAAGAGCGGGGGCGGGGAGGGCGGGATGCAGGGAGGGAGATGGGGTCCTGCTGCCGCTGCCACGCCGAGTCTCCCGGCAATGCTGCCCCAAGAAAAAAAATAAAAAATAAAAATAAAAAAGGGGGGCCAGAGTGCCGCCTCTTAGAAAGTGCCACCCCAAGCACATGCTTGGAGGGCTGGTGCCTAGAGCCGGCCCTGACTGTTGGAGCCTGAAGTCCTGAATGGTCTTACTTTTGATTAAGGCCAGCCCTGGCAGCAGGAGCAGCAGAAAGAAAGAGGGTAATTGAGCTAAACTGGGGTGAATCCATGACCAGTCTGAAAAACAAGAAAGTAATATTGAATGGGACCCTGAAATAAATATGGAGCCAGTGGAGTAGGATGATGGAGGTGATCTGATAATATTTTAATGTAATTTCCTAGTGGAAATGATGCTTACACATCAGAAAACTGTTGGGGGGGGGGTAAGGGGTGAGAAGGGGCAATACTCTTTCAAAATATTTGTAAGCAACAGGGATGCTACTGATAATAGGGTCTGTTACTGCTATGCACTGTACAGGGCTACTAAGACCCTTTGGTGCTGCTTATTAAGTTTGTACCTAGTGGAGGATCAGGTCCTGTGCATTTACACGTCTGAGATGTCCATTAGAGTCCATTAGAACTACACATGAAAATTCCTTGAAGAGGAGGGAAATTAATAGATTCTCCAATGTACACAAGGGACACTAAAATTCCCATCTTGCCACTGTCCCTCTTAGTGCAATAAGGTGGAATAACACAGTAATAGAATAATTACCATAATATTCTCTAACAATGGAAGTCTTGTTGATGGCTGAATGTATTTAAATTAAAGAATTCAGTTTCTCAAAACACAATGAAAGGGCAGTATTGTGAACTGCCAGTGCCCATAACTTAATAGGTAATTGTAGCTATGCATGAGCCTCGTTCACACCTGATTGAACTGATTTATCCAGTAATAGAAGGCTTGCTGTAATATCTATATGATGCTATTTCCAAACAATAGGAAGAGTAAGGGCTAAAGGCTAGCCAGTGAAACTACCTCCCTGTGTGCAAATAAATTATCTAGTCGCTATTATAAAACAAAAAGCATTGTGTCCTGGCAGACTTGCAACAAAGAAATCATTATCTGTCTGGCCTATGCACTGGAGAACAATCATTTATATTTCCAAAATTAAAAATCTAATTAAAACATTATTATGGGTTCACAAAACAAAGTGTCGGTCCTTCTACTGCCATGATTTAGCTCTGTGTCTCAGGGCCCAATCCTGTACCCGCTAAATCAATAGTCCACACTTTCCCGTGTTAAGGTTGCTTTGCACAGCTCCATTGGCCATGGGAGTATCACCCAATGTAGTGAGTGGTATGAAGCCTCTGTAATAGTTCTTACATCACCCCCTTACCATGTAAAAGGCATGGTTGGTGGAGAGGGAACATGCTTGGGACTCCTCTCCATCACAATGGTCCTCAGTTGCCTTGTTGGTGCTATTGGCAGTTAGGGTATTTTAAAGCAGCCGTCAGCTGCTGACAGTGGTCCCAGGTTTTGGGGGCTCAATAAAAATGGTTTAAAGCCAAATTTCCACTCTCCTCCTGAGTTGCACTGTGCACCCCTTGGCCTCAGCTGAAAATCTAAGCCATTGCATCTTCAGTGGGAGCAGGGTCTGGCCCTTATTTATTTAATGACAGAACAAGATGCTTAATGTTTTCAAGACATATTAGCTGTCTTGCATATAGCCAAATTGTGACCCGAGGTGAGGAAAAAATGCTTTTGGGGTGAGCTGAGCTCTGTTTCATTGACTATTAGGGGGGCTGGCTTGTATGCACTACTGTTTTCACTTCCATTTGCTCTTTGCCTTTTATTTTGTCCCTTCAGGTTCAATCCTCTGTACCTGTTGAGAAAAGACAGGCCAAGTTGCCAATGATATTACTGAGCGTACAGGAAGTCAACGAAGCACAACAGGAATTTTGTGTGCTAGCCTATTGTGGTGGGTTGTACTCACCTCTTGAGCACCCCTGGCTGTTGACTCATGGTGCTGCCATTCTCTTCAGCTAGCAGCAATCCCTGAGGGCTGTCATCTGGCCTCTGTGGGTCTTCTGTGACTTGGTCCTCCAGCTGGGTCATACAGTCCAAATCCCTTCCAGGGGAAAACAAACAAAAAATAGAAACAGGCTCTTGCCCTTCAGGGCCAATTATAAACAAAATAGTTTCTTATCCTTTCTGGATTAACTTCCCTCTCTGGGACTGAATGAGCAGGGTTCTTTTTTAGTCCCTGCCAATCATTGGGGCCAATAATAGGCTTGGCCCCTCCTCATTCCTGTGGCTCCAGCTAGGAACTGACTTGCTGCAACCAGGCAGCTGCTTTTTTTTCAGCATACTGGGCATTGATTCACTATTGCTGGTCTGCAGCCCTTCTGGCTGCTAGAAGACCAGATCTCGCTGGTTTCCAAAATGGCTTCTCTTTTCTTCACAGATAACTGTTTTCTGAGGCAGGGTGCAGCAGGGTATCCAATAGCGAGTCACAAAGATCTGGTACAACCCATTACACCTACAAAAATTGGCTTATGCTAGAGAGAAAATGTGTTTGTTGACTGGACTTTTTCCCACATATGAATCTGCTATTATTGACATTCTGTGCTTCAGGGTTTCATCCTGTGAGGGGCTGAATTCTTTTCTTGCTGATTGCAATGAGATTTGAGACTAGTCAGCACTTGGCAGGAAGTGATCACCTGGAAGGTTTGGGCCTTTAGTAAGGCTCAGGACAGATGTACTCCAGGCTGGGATTGAGCTGTATGGGGAAACTTGCATAAAGCTTTCCCTAGTGATACTATTTTCTCACTTTCACAAGTATTAAAAGTTACCTCCCTAACAGAAAAAGTCAACAATACTGCTAAGTTCAAGTAATAAGCTGTAGGCTGTATTACCATTTCCACAGAACCCCTCCATGCTAGAAATCCCATTCCCCTTTAAGGGGAATTCCTGAGATAGTGGCAAGTAGGAAAGCCTGTCAATACTTTTCCACTGGAGCTGTGCTGATAGGGGGGTGGGAGAAAGTGAAGGAATACTAGGCCTACATAAGGATGGCCCTGATCTATGTCAGTTCCCCCATAGCCACAGTGATCTCAGAGGATTTCAGATTCTGGGGCCTGCCCATACCATTGGATGGGCAGGGCACCCCCACCCCATAATGGAATAGTTTGATGTGAACTCATGAGAGGAATTTCATGGAGTATTCATCCTCCTCCTCATCAGCTGCATTTTTTCCCCATGGGGGTAGTGATCTATCTTGAGTTTTTCCTCAGTCCTCACTAAGGCATTAATTCCATTAGGAGTCTGCCTGTTAAGGAGCTCAAGATTTGACCTGTGAATATAGTTGCGTATTGCTGATCGTAGTTGTGTGTATGCATATGCAGTAATTTTAGCTTTTCTGATAATTAAATATCCATCTCCAATTTGATATATTTGACATATTATATAAGGTTTTCGTATATTATTTGTATTGTCACATGGTGTAATGGGGTGTATCTACCCTGCACTGGACCCACAGGGGTTAACTGTGCATTGCAGGCGGAGGAAGCCATGCCCATCCATCCTTGCTGGGCATGCTCAGCCTGGAGACAAGGTATAAAGGGAAGCAGCCCAGCCCAGTTGGGCCGGACCGTTGAGGGGGGTGGATGCATATTGTTAGCTCCCTCCACAGAGCTGCGGGAGCCCCAGTTCAGAGAGGCCAGTCACGCTGAATCCCATATGGACACTGGCTATGGAGACCTGGGAAGGGACTGAGCCACGGTTGACTTCGCCACCAGATGACTCCCATGGACTGCTGTACTGGGAGACTGGGTAGGAAGTAGCCCAGGGGAAGGGGAAATAGATATTAGTCTGGTTGTAGGACCAGACGACTTGTGATCATGTTTCAGTGGGATCCCTGCTGACCCAGTGGTGGGACCCCCCTGCCACTGTTAGGGCCCTGGGCTGGGACCCGGTGGAGCAGGTGAGGCTGGGTCCCTCTTCCCCTGCTGCCAACCCCATACCAGCATGGCAGCTTCTCCCTACCTTAGGCCTAGAGGCTTGCGGTTATTTACCATTCACCCGAGTCAGAATGCTAGACTATTGAGACTGTGAGTTTGCTGCTCCACCCTGTCTGCAGGCCTGAGCAACCCAGACTGTTTGCTGCTTCTCCGCCTTGCCTGAGGGCTGGGGCACCACAGACTGTTGATTTATTGCTCTACCCTGCTTGAGGGCCTGAGATCCTGAGTGGCAGCCCAATCTACCCTGAGTGCTAGGTCACAGTGCCCTGGGAGCCAGGATAGCCCAAGGGACTCTGACAAAACCTGTTTTGTGGGTTAGATGTCAGAGAGACTGTAGCAGTTGGGGTGTAAGATCCCTGCTGACTGTATGTGACAGAGTTATCTACCCTGCCACAAATGGATCGAAATTTGATTAATCCAATCCTTACAAGTATCAAAAGTTTATAGCCTTCATTTTCTATATGACATGATTCTGTCATGAAACTGGAAAATAAGGCATTTTTAGGATGACTGGGTTCCACAAAAGATTTCAGAAGCTAAGCGGAAGTCCTGTGATGAGACTTTAGCATCTTTTGAACTGCTTCAATGGATGACCCAAGGAAAAAAATCTGAGAGATATGTAGCTGAGGAATTCAGTGTCACAAACTAACATGTCTGACCACTAAAGAAAAAAGCCAAAACCAATAAAAGCCCACTAGTTTTGTAATATACAACTACATTGGGTCAGGAAAAAAATTTATAACAACCATAATTTATATTATAATTACTTGCTCAGATACCAGGCCTGAATTTAAAGCTAAGAGTGATTCTGCCAGAATCATAGCAGGGTGTTGGGGGTTAGAGTCAAGCATGATGACTAGGATTTTCTTTTTGTAATAGAATTTTTCAGAAAAAAAATACCACGAGCCATGTTAAATGTTAATAAAATTCCACGTCAAAAAATTGTCTCATCTGTGTTGCTCACACCAAATTTTCTATCCCACCTGTGGCATGTACATCTTCCTGGTCCTCCATTCCTCCTGATCAGGTCCTTATGCACTGACCCAGCTAGGCTAGGCTATGCTAACTGTGAGGAGAGGCAGAGGCAAACCAAGACAAAAAGAATCATTTTAAATTTTTTAAACTTTATAAGGGAAAACCTCAATTGTACCAGGTGCATAAATAATATAATATGTTACCAAGTGCTTATTACTTATAATAATAAACTATAGGTTACCAATACATTAACCTTTTCAAACTTGTACACGCTACTCTTCCTCATTCTGTGCAGTTAATACTGTGGAAGCAGAGAAAAGAACTGACAGAAGGGAGCTGTAATGCATGACGTTTGTTAGCANTTGCTGTACCAAAACAAATAGTGAGAACTCAGTTTTTCTCCGACAATACCAAATGCATTGTTATAAACAAGAACAAAAGAGATTACTCAACTATATATTGTGTCACTTCAGAGAAGAATCAACATTTCCTTTCCTTGGCTGTAAGTCCTGCTCCACTCTTGGTGTCTTGTTCTTCACTTCTCTTTGGCTTGAAGTGCTCCTTAGCTTCGATGTTCCTGTGGCTGTACGTCTTTGGACCGAGTTTATCTGCAAGTGGGGTTTCTTCACCTAGTGGGCCTTCACTTGTCTATTAGATACCTTTGAATTGTATTCCTTCAATAGAAGTTCAAACAGTCATTCTCTCGGTGCATGTACTTTAGGTCTTTTGTGGGCGGGTATCTTGTTACTGTTTTTCATCTAACACAGCTTTTTGATCAATAGCCTTTTTCGTTGATTATATTTCCTTTTATTTTTTTCCCTTAACACTCTTTCTTCAGCACATCTGTAGATTTTATTTCTCACTACTACTTCTTTTCTCTAATAGTCAGGGCTGCCTAGAGCGGGGGGGAGGGGGGGCGCAAGTGGGACAATTTGCCCCAGGCCCTGGGCCCCACAGGGGCCCCCACGAGAATATAATATTCTATGGTATTGCAACTTTTTTTTATGGAAGGGGCCCCCGAAATTGCTTTGCCCCAGGCCTCCTGAATCCTCTGGGCGGCCCTGCTAATAGTGCCTGCTCACATACCCAGGTCTGTTTTTTTTTTTTTTTTCTGCTTCTCCTGACCTGAAACCTTTCCTATTTTCTTTCTTTCCTCCTCCTCACTTCCCAGTCCCCTATGTTCATTCTCCTGTTCTTGTTTTATTTTAACCCCTCGCCTCTTAACCTAGATTTGGTTCATCCAGTAGCTCAACATCCAGCCTCTTCTCTTTCCCTCCTTCTTCTCTCACAGCTTTTTCCAACTGCCCCCTTTGGGCAGATTCCATGCCCCCCTCCCCAGCTCAAGCTACCCTTTTATTGACTGCATCTCTCCCCTGGGCAGCATTCTATGCCGCTGTACCACGTGTTAGTGCCAGGACCAGGGCCAGGGTTACTGAACTTATTCATCCCTCCTTTCCAACTGAGGAGTGTGGAGACCAGAATAGTGGTGATTCTTCACCCCATTCCTTGCAGGACACATCCAGAGCTACTGACAGTTCTTCACTGTATTCTATCATCTCCCCATAAATACTGGTAGTGCAATGGCTGTGTAGACAAACATGGTTAGGCATTGTATGCACAACCACAGTTAAAACACATTCAGCCTTAGACATTAAATTCTGTTTAATCAATGGGCTGAAATGTTGACTGCTAGAGTACTATCATTCAGTTCTAGGGTAACTTTTTTAAATGTGTCAAAGTGACTTGGGAACCTTAGTCCCATTTTCAGAAGTGACTTACGCACTTAGAAATTTAACTTCCATTGACTTTCAATGAGATTTTGGCTCCTAAGTGCTTTTGTCACTTTTGAAAATGGGATTTAGGCTCCAAAATAAGGTGATCTTGAAAATTTTACCTATCATCTCTTTTTCAGAACACTCATGGGATCTTTAACTTCCACTGGGGTAACCACTTGAGAAAAGATAAGGGACACTTGGTTTAACATCTCAACAGAATGAGAACCCTTTAACAGTGGGTTAACTCCTTTAAATATTAGATGGGAAATGGAATAGAATCATGGAATCATAGAATATCAGGTTGGAAGGGACCTCAGGCAGGGCCGGCTCCAGGCACCAGCCGAGCAAGCTGGTGCTTGGGGTGGCAGCTTGTAGGAGGCGGCATTCCGCCCAATCCTAGGGTGGCACGGCTGCTGTTTTTTTTTTTTTGGTGGTGGTGTTCCGCTCTGGCTGCCCTCCCGGCAGGTGGCGGGGCCGCGTGGCAGCGCCCCGCTGAAGCCCTGGCTGCCCCCCTTCTCTCTCTCTCCACCCCACTCCCTCCCTCTCCCCCCTCTAGCCGGGGCACATCTGCAGCACAGGGAGTCCCCCTGCACCCTGGCTCCGGCCATGCCGCAGGTTTTTTTTTGCTTTGTCATTCTGGCCGCCCCGTTTTTTTTTTGCTTGGGGCGGCCAAAAAGCCAGAGCCGGCCCTGATTTCAGGAGGTCATCTAGTCTAACCCCCTGCTCAAAGCAGGACCAATTCCCAACTAAATTATCCCAGCCAGGGCTTTGTCAAGAAAGTTTTGAGATTTCAAAAAAAAAAAATTCCTTTCTTGAATCAGAACAAGAAAGTCAAAAACTTTTCACAAACCAATAATCTGGAAAACCATTCAGATCAGTCAATTGAAACATTTCATGTTGATCATTTCAAAACATTTAATTTAAATTTCAGCATTTTTTTTTAAATTGCCCTTTTTAGTATAAATTAACTAAAATTTTGAAATACAAGTGGCTTCAAAGGAAAAAAATGACACTTTTCATTTAGAAAATGTCAAAATGGGACATATTGATTTTTTTAAAATCACGATTGTTATTGAAACTGACCCTTTCCTGTGAACAATTTTGGTTTCAACAAATCAGCATTTTCTGACAGAAAAAATGACTTCACTGGAAAATTCCTGACCAACTCTATTTAATATCGTACTAAAGTATGCTTTCCCTCCAGATATATATTAAATGACTAGGGTATGGTATGATCTCTTCTACAATTCATATTCTATGGTCATATTTCATGGGGCCCATGATGGGCCGGCTCCAGGGTTTTTGCCGCCCCAAGCAGCAGGGGGAAAAAAAAAGCCGCGATGGCCGGCAGCCCTACCGCACTGCTTCACATTCTTCGGTGGCAGGTCCTTCCCTCCGAGAGGGACTGAGGGATCCGCCGCCAAAGAGCCGGACGTGCTGCCCCTTCCCATTGGCCGCCCCAAGCACTAGCTTGCTGCTCTGGTGCCTGGAGCCAGCCCTGGGCCCATGTTTTAGCAGAGAGTGTATCATCTGGGACTTAGTGCTGATAGAGGCGTTTGGATATTTTAGATGGCTGAGGTGAAACCATACTATGACGGGTCAGCTATTGCTCAAAGGTATAAATCTTTCAGTTCCCTCATCCTTGACTGAGTGACTCATTAAAGCATGGTAGCACACTGTACCCTGCTCAAATTAAGCTAGTGATTTGAAAACAATACAGCTTTGAAACCAAAGTTTTGACTGATTTTGTAAAAAAAAAAATCCGTTTTCTTAATTTTTCAATTATTATTATTTAAAGGGGCACTGTCAACAGATTTAGGCTCAAAATTTGACCTATCTTCCCAAAATGGAAAATACTCAGGCGTCTCAATATCTCTGTTGTTTAAAATCTCTCATTCCATCACTGAGAAATACGTAAATAAAATGAACTAACTTTTGGGAAAACTGCTCAAGCATGTTTTGTGCTCCCTCTGCTGGCTCAATAGAAGCTGTTGCCTGATAACCATTGATGCCGTGTCTGACTGAATATACTTCAGCACACAGATATGTGTGGAACATGCTGGCCAACGCTTCCCACAGCTCCCGTTGGCTGGGAATGGCGAACCGCAGCCACTGGAAGCTGCGGGGAGAGTCGTGCCTGCGGACATCAACGTAAACAAAATGTCTTGTGGCCCACCAGCAGATTACCCTGATGGGCTGTGTGCTGAAGGTTGCCGATCCCTGAACTATGGTCTTGGCTTATGGTGTCCACCTGACTTTTTTTAACTCTTACTTTTAAAATGCAATTCTTTTCTTAACTGCTTAATTGTCAATTCATAAGTCTCCATAGAACTTTGCTTACTTGGTAATTTCCCTCTTTAAACAAAACAAAACATTGATTTTTCTGTTGAACAGAATTTCTAATAGGAGGAATGTACCAGGTTCTCTCGTCTCTTTCCATCTAAGCAGCAAATGTAATATGTCTAGACTTTAGCAAAGCATTAGAGACAGCAAATCTAAAATCCATATGAGAGAGAATGAGAACAAACCACACATGATAGATATTAGTCATGATGTTTAATGCACTCCTGGAAGGAGCTCAGATACAATGGCGATGAGTATGGTATAAGAACCCACATAAAGTAGAGTATTAGCTTGCATGAAAATTATCTGAAGGGGTGTGAATGAAAGATACTATAAAGGGGATGTGTCAAGACAGGGGAGGTGCTAGGTATGGAGTCACAGGGGATGGTAAGTGACTCAGCTTTAATTAACATTGTTGTTAGTATTTTGGAAGAAAGGCTAAACCACATGTTTATTCCAGTCACCATTATATTAGGAAGCGAGCCAAATACCAGTGGAGACAGAGAATAATACAGAGGGGCCTATGGGCAAATCTCAGAACAATTACGTTGCCTAACTAGTCAGGCTGTTATCTGGGGATCTCCACAATGACTGGCTGTGGGGGAAGGAATCCTCCCTCCCAAGCCACAGAGTTAGCCTCTGTGTTTCTGTATCGTGTGCTCCCCTGTCTAGGAGAGAATGGCTGGCAGAGACACAGACATCCCACATGTGCTTTCCAAATCCTGACACCCATTCTGCACTGGTTACAGAGGAGGGGGCAAAATTTGGCGACCACAGTGGTTAGAAATGTCTAACAGACATAACAGGATTACCCTGGATCTGAAAAATGGAAGCTAGCACATTTGGGGAATAATAATATGAAATAGATATTTGATGAAAGGGAGACACTGGGACAGTAGTAGTGCCAAGATAGCCCTTGGAATGTAAGTGAACAGCAGGTAACTAGGAGCTTGACATCAGATACAGAGGCAACAATACCCAATAGGTTAACTTGTGCCTCATTAGCTACTGCTCAAGGTAGGGGTTTATGGAGATGCACTGCTCCAGTGGGATCACTTGAGGCATTATGCCTTACTCGGGCTGAATATCAGAAAACGTTTCCTAACAAAGAACTCTATAATCTGCGAAATAACCTCCCAAATTAATGGTGGAAGAGCCAGCAGCTGGGACACTTGAAGAACTGGACAAAGCATGGAAGAATATTATTATTAAATATTTGCATTGCATTAGCACCTACAGGCCCCAGTTAGGAATCACAGCCCCTTTGTGGTAGGGACTCTTCACGAATTAAAAGGGTGGTTCCTGCCCCAAAGGAAATGTAGGAAATAATCCTGCATTACCAAGGTCCTTATCCATATGCCACTGAAATCTTTCTATTAACTTCAATATGCTTTTGGATTGGACTCTCAGGGCAAAATCTGGTTCTGCTGAAATCAAGGAGAGTTTTGTCATTGATTTTGATAGGGTAAGGATTTCACTGATGTCCTATTAGGTATTTTCCATCTTTATATTATTTTACAAGAATAAAATCCATCCCTGAGCAGAGAGCCAGCACAAAGCCTACCGACCACTTAAGCATCACTATAGCCTTCAAACTAGGGTGTAAGCAGGACACAAGTGGTGCTTGGGCCTTTTCTGGCCTTCTGACAAGTGGTGAATTTCACTTTGGCTATGCCAGAGGGAATAAGTGGGGCATCTGTATCATGATTTTCAAGCAAAAAAAAATGGACCAAACTTTATCCACTCTATCCACAAATATATTTATTGTAGTTGCTTCTCTTTCACTAGATATACATTGTTAAAAATGTAGTATCCCTTTCTCTCCATGACGTTCATAAAGCTGATTATAAAGTAGTAGATTCTTCCAGTAAAAAAGAAGAAGAAAACCCCCACGACTGTGAAAGACACATATTTCCGTGGTCTATTTTCTGTTCTTTATTAACTCAGCATTGTCTTCTACAAATATGATTTGTAATTCCCTGGAAGATTTGAAATGTAGATTTAAGTTACACATAGTTATAAAAAGCATAGAACAGCACGCACTGTACCACTGTTTAGACCAGAAAACATTGTGTTGTCCCATAGCTAAGAATGCTATACGAGCAAAGCGCCACCACTTCTCCTTTAGGAACTTCAGTCTCTGAAGTTGCAGTTGCTTCCACTTCTTTTCCTTCTTTAACTGTCAACACCCTGCAGGTATTCTGGTATTTCTCACATGAGTCTGGAACAAGTACCAGGGAACCCCAGGGTAATTCAGTTCAGATCCACCACAGGGTGCAAAACCTTAGATTCCTACTGGCTCTTGAAAATTGGTTTCCCTCCTGACCATCTCTGAATATTTATGTACGATATACGATGGGATACTTTATCTCTGATTTAGACATCTCTCTTGTCTCCTACTTTGCTTAAACAATAGCTTGAAAAACATTTTACAGAGGAAGCAGGTTGTTCATCCAGATGTCATTCATTATATTGCTATATTTTATACCCTATTAATAAGTATATACACAATTTCTTAATTGCCTTTTACAGATGCATGGCAGCATATAATGTAACAGTTTTAAAGTATCCCTTTTTAAGATTTTTTTTTTTTAATTCTTGGCTCATGTCAGTCTCTTTAATAAACTATAATTGCCTGGAGAATATAGGAACTATTTGGAATGTTGTTTAAGGTTTAACAATAACTGATAGCATTGTCCATTTGTGGTTTGAATGGCTTGAGCATCTGTCACCGGGATCTGGTTGAGATAGCAGCATCATAAGTCTAAAACAATCAGGTAAGGCCATTAGTGTACAGTGCTGATGGGTACTGGGTTCTGTTGTTTATCTTGGGCTTTTCTTTTCTTCGGCTGCATTTTGTTTTTGTTTTCCCGCTGTTCTCGGTTTTGTCTTCGGGATTCTCGGCCTTTGTTTTCCTGCCTTGTCTCCCTACTTTCTTCTTTGTTTGGCCTTTTCCCTTTCTCATCTCTATTTTTTTTCCCTGCAATAAAAATACATGGCACATTATAAGCAATACTCAGACCATCCCAGTCTTTGAATCCTGTCAGTTTGCCAACAGCCTGAAAAATCACCCTTTGATTACAAGCTCATGATGCTGAGGGTTAAAACCAAACATTAACGCAGTTGTCTGGAGAGCAATCATAGGTATCCATCTGTGAATCAAGTCATCAGGTAAAGTCCTGACCTAGGGCCAGATTCTCTATCCCTGAGTTGAGCAAAGTGTCTGGAGTCTGGCCATAACCAGACAGCTGAGAATTCCTCTTGTGTGGTGGGGGAAGTTCTTAGCTGGTACAAAGCTGGCATAGTTGGTTTCTATGCCAACTGCCCCCCAACAGAGGTCACTGTGAGCATGGCAGAATGACCTGCATTCCCCAATTTCTCATTTGGTGTATGCTCCAGCTGACGTAAATTAAAGCACTCCCTAGGATGCTATAACTTATGCCTGAGCCAGGAACCTGAGCAAATGTGGCTAGTAAATCACGGAGCTGTAACTGGCTCCCTACTTATTCCCCCTCTCTGTCCCAGAGCTCTTCTCAGCACAGGAGAAGATCTGGGATCCACAGTCTTAAAATTCTCCTTCTCCTGCAGAGGATTTCCTTCCCTGCAGGGAGAACTCCCTTGAATAATATTGATTCCAGCACTGGTATGTGACCATAATAAGACAAAATATTAACGTCTTAAGTGCTGAACCTTTTACCCATTGATACAAACCTGATGAATTCAATCCCTTTGCTTTATTTCCTTAAATATCTCTGAGGGTAGAACTCTGAGGCTTTTGTTACCATCAAGGCTCTCATGAGTAAAGTTTCTGTTCCCTTAAAGAATAGTTAAAGCTTGCTATTGCTGTGAATTAGATGTGCAATGCATTTATTCTTCTATTTCTTAGGTTTACATTAGAAACTGCTCCACATATGAAATACTGACAGTTAAACTTGGCTTTACACACTAACTTAAAGCTGAGTGGTTTTTTTCTTTGTGAGAATTGGTCCATATACTGAGCCCTATGAGTGAAATTTACCCATATGCAGAAGATTCCCACGTATGCTTTAAAACAGTACACCTCTACCACAATATAACGCGACCCGATATAACGTGGTAAAGCAGCGCTCCGGGGGGGAGGGGCGGGGCTGCGCACTCCGGCAGATCAAAGCAAGTTCGATATATAGGTTTCACCTATAATATAGTAAAATTTTTTGGCTCCCGAGGACAGCGTTATATAGGGGTAGAGGTGTATTTTAACTGAGGCGTAAGTAGTATACGGGCCTTGTGCTAGCTGCCTACGCAAGGGAGAATTTCACTGTTTGTGCAGTATTGAGAAACACCTAGTTAACTCTGTTTTATGGCATCATGGCAAATATTGTATGCTGAAAACAACAATCACTGTTTATTACAGCAAAAAATACTTTAGTCCAGGTCTCATAATTGTATATCATTAGAAATACCCTGGGTTTCCTGACATCTGGATCTGGAAGACAGAGTCAACCAAACCTGATTACTAGGTAATAGATCTCTGTGTTGTCTGCAATGGAGAGGGTGACCAATATAGGGAACCAAGTCCAGCCCAGACATGAAAATAAAGGTGAGAGTCTCTGATAACTTGTGGGGGATTGAAAGCCAGTTCAGGATGGAGGGAAGGAGTAGTTTCAGTCTAAGGAAAGATGAGAGAACAAGGTCAGCGGTGTCAGACTAAGGGAGGAGGAGACAGAACAGCATGAAAGGTTTCTTAGAGATTGGGGAGAGAGGCAAGGAGTAAGGCGAGAAAATGAAGGAGGAGGGGTATGTTGTAGGCCATGCTTGATACATAGCTGTAACATAGTTAAGGCTGTGATTTAGTCAGGGGTATTTTTAGTAAAAGTCATGAAGAGGTCACAGGCAATAAACAAAAATTCATGGCCTGTGACCTGTCCATGACCTTTGCTAGAAATGCCATGACTAAATCTTATCTGTGTGGCCCTGGGGTGCCACTGCTCAGGGGGGCTTCCATGGGGGTGCTCCTGTAGAAGCCATCTGAGGTGCCGCTGCTTTGGGGACGCCTGGGGCCAGCCCCCACCGGCCACTGCTGAGGTGGTCCCCGGGGACAGCCCCACTGGCCACTGCTCAGGCAGAACCCGGGGCCCGCTGCCTGGGGCCACCCAAGTAGCGGCTGGTACGGCTGGCCAGGGGCTGCTCCAGCAGCGGCCGGTATGGCTGCCTGCGGGCCACTACAGAAGTCACGGAGGTTGCAGAAAGTCACACAGCCTTATGCATAGTTTCCTGGCTTGTTTCCATTCATGACCAGTTCTAGCTGATAAAAGATTCAGATGAAAGTTTAAGATATTTACACTTCCTAAGTTCAATATGGATGAATAACTGAGTCTCTCTTCTATTACTTCAGAAACTTGAAATATTGCTTTGCTTTTAATCCAAAATTACTCCAATGATTTTAGATGGCCAGACAAAACAAATATACAACCCTATTAGTAGCACTGGTGCTCCCTGAATGGCAGATCAGCACTCAGTGTGAAGAACAGCAGAAATGAAATGGTGACTTGTGGAATGTGCGCCCAGTTCTCAGAGAGAGAAGTCTGAAAGCGTTGGGTTACATACCATTTCCATGTTGAGTTCCTTTCTGAAGGTGAACATGCATCAAGCCCAGTTCTAATATTATATAACAATATGTCAGTGACCATTTTGAATTCAGTTCCAAACCTCTGTGAAGACTATTGACCCCAAATGAAATGTTATTTTGATGGAAATCATCCAGACGTTCAATGTTTGACATTGTTCACTTGGTGACGGTCCAATATCGTACAGCTCTGACCTCCTAACCACAATGCTTTGGACACATTGGAAAGGCACTCCCTCCCCTCCTCTTCAGTCGCTGATTGATTTGGAATTTTTTTAGCTGCTCATGGCAACTCACTGATTTAGCCCTGGGATTTTTTTTTTAAGAAAAGCAAACTGATGAAATTATTACTTAAGACAGGCAGAGATATTTTTGGAAAGAGCTTGAAACTCAGTAATATTCCTGTTACCCAAAGAATGAGGATTTGGTCTGAGAAGTGCTCTAAAGTAACAGCATGAGTTTACTGTGCAACATATTGGTCCTGCACAACACAGAATTAAACAAAAATTGAGGGGGGGAAGTGTCCCTTGTGGCTGGTCCTGTAGGATGCACAAGAGGAGTAAGGGGCACATGGAGCATCTTCCCTTTTGTGCTGCTGTGGAAGGGCTTGGCACAATCCCAGTGGAGAGTGCTTCACTACTCTATGGGCTGGTCTACACTAGAAAGTTAGGTTGACCCAGCTATGTTGCTCAGGAGTGTGAAAAAAATCACATGCCTGGGAGATGTAGTTAAGCTGACCTAAGCCCTAGTGTAGACAGTGCTAGGTTAATGGAAGAATTCTTCCCTTGACCTAGCTATCGCCTCCCAAGGGGATGGATTTACTACAGCAGCTGTAGCATTTCTAATGCAGACATAGCCTAAAGCTGGCTGGATGTGGAGGGGAATCTATTGAAAGGGTGGTAGAGCTGCTGCGTCAGCATGCACTCTGCAGGAGCACTTGGGAGAAAAATCAGGCTGAGCCAGCCAGATACACCTGGAGGGTCCTTCTGCAGCCCAGCCACTCCACTCACCCCTTCTGAGAGGGGAATTGCTTAAAAGCTACAATCCAACCCTTAATGTGTTACACCAAAGCCAGTGTTGGCAATGACTGAGAACAACCTGCATTGGTGCCCCTTAGCACACAGTGGGGCAGATTGCTGGGCCCAGCCAACCTGCACTTGGTGTAGGACCCAGGGTAAGGGAGAAGGTGGATCTAAGATAACTTCCTGCTCCCCAGTCATTGGCCTGACTAGGAGCTGCAGCAATTCCCAGCGTAATGTAAGAGTTGATCTAAATTAAGCTGGCTAGAGCAGTCCTTTAGGGACTAAGCCATCATTCCTAGGCAGAGCTGGTCAGAGAAATTTCAATGGAAACATAATACATCAGAATTCACAGTTCCATCAAAATCATAACACTTTGTGAAATGGAGTCAATTTCACTGGAATTTCATTTCAGAAGAAAATTTGAAAAAAAGTTCCACCAATGTCGAACCAGTCTCTTTGGACATATTTGGAACAAAATGTTTTGATTTTTTGCTTTAAAATGACTTTCTTTTGAATGTTTTTATTTATTTTGCATTCTATTATATATTTTAAAATACAAAAATCAAAAGTCAAAATCAAAATGAAATGATTTTGTCAAAACAAAAAAACATTGAAATCAACCCAAACCAAATTTTTTTTTTGGAATTTTCATTGGTGACAATTTTGAAGTTTTCAGGTTTCACTCCGATTCAGAACAGAGGCAAATTTGGAAATCCTTCACAAAATGAAATTTCCATCCTCCGCACAGCAAGAGATTCCTGGACTCTGTAGAACTCTTAAACTTGTTTTGCACTGCAAATGGCTTCCTCTGCATAGTTCTTCACGTGACGCTCTTAACACAGCCTACCACAAATGCCCACATATTGCCATCTTTTGTGAAGGAGCCTCTGCGCTAGAATGTTGCATTCTGCTGCTCTAGAAAAACAATTCAACCCAAAAGCGTCATCTTTGCAGTTTTTGTAAAGCAGGCACGAGTCTTTCATCATGAAGTGCCGCCAGTTCATTAGCTCCTTTAACTACTATTTTTATAAACCTGTATATAATGGTGTTACTTTGTTTCCATCCTCTCTGGGGTATAGATTCTTGTGGCAATTAAAGGTTAGGGGAAGAAGGGGAAAGTTACTCCTCCCTTAGTTTTCCACTAGCAATTGGGAGGAGTTTGAGCTGAATTCTACTGTGAATGCCTCTTGCTGCTTGTTACCTTTCTCTTCACCTCCCTAACCCTTCCCCTCCCTCCCTAACCTCCCCCCCCACCTAGTCACATGGGCAGCCGCTGGGATTGATATTTGGACACTTATTTAGTAAAACACAAGTTGATGTTTTTTGCTGCATTCTCACACTGACAAGGAACAAGAACAATAGCTTCTCTGTTCTGTGTGAACATCCTGTGACACTTTTGGTGAAAACAAGGCTTTTATGCCAAAGAAAAAAATCTCTCCCCAGATATTATGTAGTGTACTATGCACTGTCCCCCAGCCCAGAAGTGGTGGCAATGCATTAGAGCTTTTTATGTATAGCTGCAAAGTGCTTAAGGGATTCTATGAAACGAAAGGTGCTATATGAAATATATTGTCTTGATATATGGCGTGCACAGCTTTTTGTATTATTGCTCTAAATATGGCACTTATTTGCATCTAAAGAAAAACAAAAGGCAGGGAAAAAAAGAAAAGTTAATGTTGAATAATGATGTAAATTAGAATGAATAATAAAACCCATCAGAAAATGTTCAATTTCTGGTATGCAGATTATTTCATTGTACAGAAATTCCCATGATGCATTCAGAAAGAGTGGTCTAGAGGACAGGACATTACACCAGTAATCAGTAGAATTCAGTTATTTTTCTGGCTCTCCCCTAAACTTACTGTGGGGCCCTAGACGAATCATTTAACCTTTTTGTGCCTTTCTTTTCCTGTTTATAAGATGGGGATAATAATGCCTACCACCTTCGTAAAGCACTTAAGATTCAGGGATAAGTAGTATTATACATATGCTAAATAATATGATCTCTTTAGGAAGTTACACTGGTTCCCACAAGGAGCTGGTGTATCATCTGACAGATTGATGACTCCAGTAAGCAGAAATTTCCTGATGCCTGTATCTGCCTATTGGCTCATTTTGCATGAGTAACTTAAATAGAAACTCTCCCTTTAAAAAAGTTTTCACAGCTCTTTCAAAATTACATATACATGTTTGCATATATATACAAATTGTGGAAGGAAGATAGAGTGAAATAAAAGGAGCATCCACCACAAACTGCTGGGGCTCAAATGTGTGTGTGTGTGTGTGAGAGAGAGAGAGAGAGAGAGAGAGAGAGCAATAATTTTCTGTTCAATAGAGAACTGCTTTGATTAATCAAGTAGTTGTATTACACTTTCTTTGGTGAACTACAAGTAAAATTCCACTTGGGGGCACTTTTGAGCTTTCCTAGGGCATTCTTCTGGCTGCTCAAAGGAAGAGTTTTTATATTGTAAAATTTACATTGTGAAAAGGGGAATAATCCTGTTACTCCTAGAGTGGGGTCCCTCCAGGCCAGGGTTGAAACAAGTAGGCATGGTAGTGTTGAGGAAGCTTCTTTGCCGCCCTAAGGTATACCTGCTCTTGGATTAAATTGAAGACTTTAGTTTCAAATGCTTCCAATCCAGAACCCTTCCCCAGCATTATATTCACTATTATATTTCCTTTTCTATTTAGTACTGTATGTATATTGGGACAGTTTTACAACACCAGTAAGAGGATAAGAGGTGGTGTATTCTGCTGGGACATACTGATATCACCACTTCCCAGCTAGTTGCAGCATTCTGCTGTAGCAAGGCCTTAATACAACATATGTCTTATTGGTTAATAAATCCATGTGATGAAAACAAGGAGAATAAATAATTGTAACTGAAAATTTTCTAAAGACATTTTTCCATTTGACAATGCCAGTTCATCAAAACCTAAAAACGTTCTGCAGAGTAGCTATTATGGACTAAAAGGAGTTTTAGTCCAGAATTGTTTATTTCAGAATAGCTACTCTGGTTCATTTCATAGTAGATTATTATTACTAATAATAAATGACTTTGTATAGTGAAGTAAGTAAGTCTACAAATAAGCTACCAATTTGAGAAGTACTTCAGATTGAATTCTGATGATGAAATTGAGCGTACACTATGTATCTGCTTACACAACAGATCTTACTGCTTGAAGGCACTGTGTTTTTGTAAATCTAATTTGTAATCCATGTTTTAAGAAATCCCTAAACATATATTTATATAATCCACATTTGAAAACATCTTTAAATATGTAGCCACATCATAGATTGTTCCAGAGAAGCGTTTACATTATTACATCCACTCTTGTGATTTTGGGTGGTAAATATTTTCATTTCCTGAGGGGGAAGTGAGTAGGACTGGTATTTTAAATACCATTTAAGAAAATTCCCCACACCAAAAACATCAAGGCTGACACAAGCAAACTAAGCAATGCAGGTTCCAAAGATGGAAACTTGACTATTCTATTCCAGTCCTGTTGTACTCACCTGTAATTACTGCAGAGCACTTGTCTGTTTACGTATTCCTAAAGTATGGGCTGAAATACCTAAACACAACAGGAAGCATTAGGGATAGAGTTTCATCCTTTGAACTGCCTTGCTTTGGTGATTGCATCACAGATCTAGGTGTCCACTATCAGGGTTATTCCTCTGTAAGGTTATGGAAACTCCAGGGGCTGGACCCTCAGCTGGAGGACCCGGACCTATGGATTTCAACTGACTGAGTTTCTATGGAATTCTTCTGTGTTGAGGATAAAGTTCTATCCCTCAATGAAGAGGCTTGGATTGTCCATCCTCTATGCCTATAGATCCCCTGCAACCTGTGCAAACCTGGGGAGATTCATCACAGGCAAGGACATTTGAGTACAGACATTTACTTCTGCACTGCTGCCCCATCCCCCCTTTCCCAGCTTCCTGTAGGTCCTGGTCTGTACAGTTCCTGCAAGAACTGCTGCTAGGAGCTCCTGGACTGTGGCTGCCCTTGAAGACCTCCTCAAGGGGTATTTCATGTCACAGAGGGGGAATTCATGCAAGATACAGCAAAGCACTGTTCAATAGAGCACTGAAGCACACGGGTAACTTTAAGCAAGTGAATAAATAACCTCATTTACTTCAGTGGAACTGCTCATGGGCGTAAAGTTACACATACTTAAGTAATTGGCTGGATCAGAGGCAGAACTGTTTCAAGGTGCTGTTGCTTGATATCTCCAAAGTTACTGGATAGTATGAGTGCAGGATTTCTCAGTTATTTGAATGACACTTTAATTTGTGTAACATTTGCCAATTAATCATCCAATAGCACAAACCATTCTTTTATGCTTTTCCATGAGCACAGTTGTTAAACTTGTAACTCCGTTTTAACTTATGTTGAATCCTTCTACCTTCATAGAAGGAGTTAAAAAAATGAATCATGAAAAACATCATAAGGATAGGAGAAAGAATGTGTGCTGTGAATTCGATCAGGAATTCCCAGTGGAGAAAGTTGAGACTGGAAGAGCCAACCTCTCAAAAACCTTTGCTGCCAATTATTTCTTGTTCCTGGGTCAGTTTCAAGTCACCTACAATCCATTAATGCAATATTATGTAAATTCCTAGGTCCCTTCTGATTTCCAAGAAGCATGACCCATTTTCTGTAACAGTGACGCCCACTGAACTTCACAAATGTCTGCCAAAAAAACAATATTAAGGACTCCTGTCCAAATGATCCTGTGCAATCCAAAAGAGATCATCCTTTCATTCACAACCCATTAGCAAATGACTCATCTATTCAGCGCCTTCAAAGTTTAAACAGCTCAACTTTCTCTTCAGCGATCATTTTATTCCAAGTTATGGGTTATTCCTTGTCAAATAATGTTAATTCACCACATTCATAACTATTGATTATCATAGGTTCTTCCCAGATTGGCTACACAGAAGTTTCTTGCTCATTGTTGGATTGATGTGATTTGTGACAGAGCTGTATGCTCTCAATAAGGCCTTTACATAAAAACCAAATAAGTCTACTTATTATAATAATCCAACCAAAAAAAGGAATAAACAAAGCAATTGCTCTTGAGATTGGTAGCATAATATACTCACACAAGATTAATGAGAAAACAAAGATAGAAACAACAGTCAGTGGAGCACCTCTGAAGGCCATGAATCAGCTGACATCATTTCAGGACCCCAATGTACCCCAAATTTAGGGAACTAAATCAGATCTTTTTTATATATATGTATGTATTATATGTAATTATTCAGAAACATAACCATATATGCCCATGTTCCGTGACCATAATAAGGTTTGTACCTGCCCATTATCCATAAGTGACATTCCATGTATCCATAAGCATGCTTCTGATCACTAACCTAAGCATTTGCATCCATCAATTTCTTAATACATCATATATGACAACATGGTCTAACTGCCTAGTTACAATATTGCAAAAGCCTCTGCCCCCAACTGTCCCCCTATTTCAAGATAACCTTTTGCAAGCTTGTGGTGTACCTGTCCTTCTGCAGTCACTTGCTTGTTACACAGAATGAGAAGGCACACTTCATATACTAGGGTTAAGCCCTTGGGCCTTGCTTGGTTCACTTAAAATAAATCCTTAGCATTAGCATATCACATTAGGCCTCAGACTAATAAAATAGGCCTTTGTCATAGCAAAGCCTAACAACCCAATTAATTGTGTTTGCCTGCTTGCCCCCAGCTAGGGTGACCAGATAGCAAGTGTAAAAATTGGGATACTTTTTTTTCAGGAGGGGGAGGGGCATAGTTGCGTATATAAAACAAAGCCCCTAATATTGAGATTGTCCCGATAATATTGGGACGTCTGGACACCCTACCCCCAGCATGTTTCAAGCAATTCAAACCTATCAATATTATGGCCTTATAGTGTTATTACCAAAGGTGTGACAGAGTCACAGGTCAACATAACCACTAGAAATGTTGATGGGCAGAGAACGTGTGAATTTCACAGTTTACGAATTACCCAGATATTAAATCGTTCCGCATGTTGTGCGTTTCTCACACTTATTTAAATCGCTCTTAAAGCTGCACTTATTGCTGAAGTGGCTCTTGGGCAAAAATTTAAAAATGCCTATGTGACTTAGAAGCCTAAGTCACATTGACTTTCAATGAGACTTAGGCTCCTAAATTACTTAGGCATTTGTGAAAGTGGGACAAGCTCCTAAGAATCTGATTTGCATTTGAATATTTTGCCCCTTGTCTTCCTTGTCAAGTTTTTGGGCTAAATCATCCCTTCGACTGCATGGCCATGCAGGGATATTAGAGGGAATAAGGACATTGGGACTGAGCAGGCAGGAATCATCAGACACTGCACACCAACAACTCACTACCCCAAGCAGGTGGGCAGAAAGGGGCAGGGAGTGGGGGGAACCTTGGCTTAGCTGAGCCATTGCATGGGATGTCAATTTGCTGCTGCTATAAGCAAGCAGCCAGTTTCTATAGTGCTCGAGTGACTGGAATGCAGGGAGGGAATCATATTTTTCTCAGGCATAATTCCTTCCCTGTGCTGCTTGTGAGCTGGTGCAGCTATACACTCTCTTCATGGACTGGGCTCGCCGCAAAGTCACAATCTAATCCTAAAATCATAAGCTCTTTGGAGTAGACTGTCTGGATATTTCTGTCTTGTGAAGTCACACACACACACTGTCAGAGTTTAAAAAATAATAAATAGTAACTTCTTGTCAAGTACTCAATAGTAGTGGCAGATTTCTATGTCTATTTGTGTTTTCCTCTATCGACATTTTATTGCCATATGTTTATCTGCACACTAGAGCATTTGGGGACCTATTTTATTTTGCATGTGTATGCTGAGACAAGTGAATGTGTTAGCCCCCCTTTTTTGGCTCATGACTAATGGTATGACGACAATAGCAATTTTATATTTACGTAAAAGGTGGCATAAATTAGACATAAGTTCATTTAGGGTGGATCCACTGCATAACCATTTTTAAGACTAATGGAATTATATGAAAACACAACTTTTTTTTAAATGGAGATATGTGTTATTGGCACAAAAACCCTCACCCTAATGTGGTTTCAAAGTATTAGCAGGAATCTGTAATAGCTTATTCTATTGTTTCAGGCAAGAATAATCCAAGCCTCCCATTAGCCTTGCTTGAGGTCATGGATAGTGCCCTTTTCAGAGACTTAGTTCAGCTGGTGCAGGCATTTGAGCAAACCAGAAATGAAAATGTGATGCTGCATTATGTCAGAACTGCATGTTTAGTCTGCCTTTCTAGAAATAATCAGGAAAAGTTATACATGATAAGAGACAGATGCTACTGCCTCGGCAGATATTTGAACTCTTTCTAGTACAATACTAAAAAGGAGAAACAACCAAAGAAACTTTTGTTCATTTAGATTTATCAAATTTGTAATCAAATAATTTTTAAGTGAGGGATGAACAATGGCAGCTTTTAAAAAAAACTTTGACTCCAGTGTGTAAATTCTTGGAATATCCATACAGCCAAAAATTTCCAATGCATCTGTAAACATGGAGTGCTATCGCACCAACTGTATGCTATTTCCCTAATTGACTATGGGTCTGGCACAGGTATGTGTCAAGTACCCTTAGTTGGTGGAGCACCTGATCTTGAAGGCAGGTCACTAATGCAGACCCTTAAGCTTGTTCCAGTCCCAGAGAAGTCATCAGATCCTGTTGCATGAATGGGGGCTTAATTTAGGACTGATGGTATATATGCTTGTGATGATTAAACTTTGATAAAATTTGTATATCAGATCCTCAGGTGTGCCAGAGTTGGTACAAAGGCGGGGGGGAGGTGGTGTTCCACCAACTTTCTGCTCCTAGTGCAAATTTAGAGCAGCTTAAAGTCTGTTCTACATTGTACCTGTTTGAAATGCCCCTTTGAGGCTGTTACACAGGGCAGCAGAAAGACTCTCCAGAATGAAAAACACTTCAGCCACACCCATTTCTGCTCCGAACATGCCCCCTACACCAAGGGGGCTGGGAATGCGTAGTGCGGAGCTGGCTACACTGGCTTTATGACACTTGGAGACTTTGGGCTTGGCTACACTGAGAACTAGCCTCAGCATAACTACATTGCTCGGGGTGTGAAAAATCCACATCCCGAGCAACATAGTTAAGCCGACCTAACCCTGGTGTAGACAGCACTAGGTCAACGGAAGAATTCTTCTGTCAACTAGGTATCGCTTCCTGGGGAGGTGGACTACCTACACTGATGGGAGAACCCCTTTTGTTGGCAGAGGTAGTGTCTACACTGAAGTGCTACAACAGCACAGCTTCTGCTAAAGTAGTGTTTCAAGTGTAGACAAGCCCTTTGTGCCATTTTCCTTATCCAAAGGGGAACCTCTGTTGCCCATGTTAGAGTGCCACAGAGCAGATTGATCAGGATAAGTCTCTGGCTGTCTCATTGTGGTTCAGTCATTTGGTCTTCTAAGCTAATTTGTTTGCTCTCTCACATCAAATGTAGCACATGCTGATTGGTGGCTGGCTGACTTCCACTATACCAATACAATCTGACTGGTTTATCACTAGTCACCCAGTCTTCAGTGCCCATAGATTCTGGAAAAGCCATCCTCTGATGGACATCTTCATCAAAATCATCAGTTCAGGACTCACCTGGGTTTTGTTAAATAATAGACTATTTAAACCCACAAAGAGCCAAATGCTGCCTTCTGTTACACTTGTGCAAACCCAATTAAGTCACTGGTGTAAACACATGAGGAATTTCCCTGGTGGTTCTTTTCAGAAATGGATTGAAGTGGGACAGTTTATCTTTCTTCCTCCTCCACCAAAATGAGTAAAATATTAGACGTGGCTGGAAACAGGCATTTCTGTTCTGAGGGAGATTCCAAAATGGAATGAAAGTTGAATTTTCCCTTGGAACAGGAATTCTGAGATTTCATTTAGAAAATCAAAGCAGCATTTCTACATTTTCAAAATATTTATGAGGCTCTCTTAGCTGTTTGGAGCCCCAGCAGCCCACCAAGCAGTAAGCCGAGCAGCACAGGGAACCTGGGAGCCAGGCAGCATGGGGAGCCAGGGAGCCAGAGCTCCCAGACTGCTGAGCAGCCAGGAGCCTGGAAGTGCTGGATCCTTGACAGTCCACCTGGCAGGCTGGACTTTGGGAGTCCTGGCTGATGAGAAGCTGTGACTGGGGTTCCCAGGCTCTTGGCTCCCCATCTGCTCACCAGGCCGGTTGCTGAGGAACAAGGAGAACTGGCAGGAAACCAGGCAGGCTTCTGATGGAAACTTACCTGGCAAGGAGGTTTAGAAATTTGCCTGGTTTCTGCTGGAATTTCATCAAAATCAACACGTTCCTGTGGAATGTTTCGATTTTGATTAATCGGCATTTTCCAGTGGAAAACTGCACCATGGGGAAATTTCTAACCAGCTCTATAAAATAGAGAGACTAGCATTTTAACAGTAAGGGTCAGACGCCATATTTTTTTTCTTGTCTTTGGGCAGATTTTTCTGCCTTCCCTGAAACCTGGATTAGGGTGACCAGATAACAAGGATGAAAAATCGGGACAGGGAGTGGGGGGGTTATAGGCACCTATATAAGACAAAGCCTCAAATATTGGGACTGTCCCTATGAAATCGGGACATCTGGTCACCCTAACCTGGACTGACTTTTCTAAAGCCAGGGGTTTTTGTCTATGCCCCTAAGAAGGTGATATTTCTTATGTAATAAGTAGCTTTTGTCTTTCTTTTCTCGGGTCTCTAGATCTCTAGTTTTCTCTTTTCTCTTCCTCTCCTTTTTAGCTCTGCTCTTGTCTTCTCACCCCATTCTACTCTACTTCCCCTTTCTGCTACTACCTCTCCTTTCATACTATTCTCTTTTACACATTTACTCCTCTTTTCTTCTCCCAACTGTTACTTCCTGCATTCAACATTAGTAGAAGTTCTAGAGCCAAAATTCTTCATTGACTTATGGGATAAATTTTTCAAAAACACCTAAAAGACTTACGAGCCTAAGTGTCAGAGTCATTTTACCCACCCCCTCTAATGGAACAGTATTCCATGCTATCCTGAGGGATATTATTCATGAAACTTTGGATCAGGATTTTTGCACTAGGGTGGAAGTCTGCAACCTAAAATGAACCCAAGATACTAAGTGAATTTCCTAAATGTAGATTTTATCCAGGATTTTTCAAGTTTATTCTATTTAAATTCCCAAAAGCACAAGCAGTGGGTCTAAAGCTGTTTGTAATAACAGCATTTGTACACTTAAATTAACAGCAAGCTTTTATGAATAGACCATAGTGGAATGTAAAGAATGAATACTCTCATTAATCCACATAATAACATAAAAATCCAGTCCAGTTTATTTAATATTGTACTAGACATTTAACACCATGTCCCTTAGACCTGTTCTGAGCAGGCTGAGCTGAAACATTTCTGGTGGCCTATCACCACTAGCATTGCCACCAGTGGATGGTAGAATGGTGGATGGTAGTGCAAAGGTAGGAGATTCCCTCCAAAGTCTAGTAGAGGTCAGGCCTAAGGGTTTGTCCACTACCTAGCAGTAGGGCACCATGATCCTGATTGCGGCTTCAGGGTATTATTGCAATGCAAATGAATTATTGTTATTATTTTATATCCTTATCCTTAGAAGCACAATGAAGTAGAATATGGGGCAAGAAATGTGAGAATATTCACAGCAACATAAGAATGGCTATACTGGATCAGACCCTGGTATAGCTTACCCCATTAAATGGCTCATACCAGAGCTTCAGGGAGGGTGTACAGAACAGAGTAGTTGGAGTGATCCATCCATCTTCCACTTCTGACTTCTGGTAGTCAGAGGAATAGGGTTGCCCCGAGCATGAGATTTCATCCCTGAGTATTAGCCAAGATTGATCTATCCTCCATGAACTTATCCAGTCCTTTTTTGAACCCAGTTATATTTTTGGCCACCACAACATCCCATCGCAATCAGTTCCACAGATTAGTTGTGCACTGTATGTGTTCCTGTTGTTTGTATTAAGCCTGCTGCCTATTAATTTCATTGGGTCACCCATGTTTTTGTACTGCTGAATTCTTCTTGCAGCCCATGTAGACCTGTCCAAAAACTGTTACCGGAACCAGTTTAAAACCAGCCAAGCTAACTCAATTTTAAGCAAAGTTTGCTCACTGTCCATCTATAAACAAAAGCATTTTCAAACCAGGTTTGAAACTGCTATGTGTAGCCCATAGGGCTAGCTTGGCTTTATTGTATTCACTGTTTTGCAGTATATTCAGCAGTAATGCAAGGAACCTACAGGCCTATATCCTGTAAGACATTAGCTTCAGCAAGTTAACGTAAGGCTGAGGCCTATGAACTTGAAATAGATAAATGGCCCAATGGGAAACCCCAAGTTTTGGGGAGCTGAAAACAGAGTGTTTAAGGGGAATTTCTGATCACAAGAACAACCAACCACAAAAGTGTCCAAGAGTCCAGCCATAAAAATGTCATAGCAACAAATTGATGTACAAAACAGCTACATCTGCGGATTTCTAACCACTAGAGGGCCATGGTAACGAATTGACATATATGATAATAAGTTGAAATCATTGATATACTAACCTATAGGAGAAGGACACTGCAACATTAGTAAGGTGAGGATATACAAATAGGGAAAAGGAAAAAAACTCCTACTGAATATGCATCAAACATAGTGGTGTCAACGTATCATGTTACAAAAGTTGCATTCCAGCCTAGGGGCAGTAGGAGAAGGAGATGTAGTCTTTGGAAGGTGCCAGAATGATGGCCACTGGTGATGGGGGGAAGGTGACGGTGATGAGGAAGATGACGACTAGCATATCAGGTTGTTCTGCAAGGAATGGTGTGGGTATATGGATGTACAGATGTACATTCTGTAGTAGCTCTATCTACCTAACTGAGTTGGGGTGTTTGTGACTGTGCTAAACTTATTAATAAACTATTTGTAAATACAGAGGAGTCCCTATAGTGTGAGTTTTGCAACTGTGCACATCGGCATTCTCAACTATATAATAACTTGAATAATACTGGGCCTGATCTTTGGACGAGAACCTGTCAACTCTGGGAATTCTTAAGTAATCAACATAATATATATGTAATCTATAGACTGGGCTACATATGGGTAATTTGTTTCCCATCCCACTATCGAATGGGCCGTAGGCCTAGTAAAAAAGAGAAACCACTGACAATTCCCCCAAATGTGAGTGTATTAGCCTGTTACCTGGTATCTCTGTTACTACCCAGTGTACTACACTGCCTGCTCAGTTCATGTGGCCTCAGAGTCACAAATACACACCCCGTTGTTACCCTTTCACCACCTGTGCATTTATTCTTTCCTTACAAAGCTTACTGCAAAAGGAGGTGTCCCCACAGCCTTCACTCCTCAGCCCAAGTTCGCCCTCTGAGCTTCTCCCCTGCTTCCCGTTCCTCCCACTTATATCCTCCCAATACTGAGCTAACTGCCTCAATAGTTCAGCAATCGTCACCCGAGGGTCATAAGCCGCAACAGCAATTGATTAATCGGCTTCAATAAAGCCTGCACTTTTTCCAGTGCTACAGCAACCTCAGCTACTGCTCAGGAACTCAGGGTGCTACTAATAATGCCCTGTCACACACCTCCTCCTCCCCTTATTTCACCTGTGGTCTTTTCTTGCCTCTGAAAGAGGTCTTCTTTGCTGCCAGAACCCTGCCATCTTTACGGAGTTTGGATTCTACTGGGGGTTCTTCTGCCTTTTGGGGCTGGCATTCTATTGACCATTGGTGAGGGGCTTCTGGATTCCACTTGAAAAAGGCACACCTAGAGGGTGGAGGCTTCTCCACATCTCCATCTCGGCCCATTGGTCATCACACCAATCATATGCCACAGGTCTTTCCTCTGGCTTATCTCTACCCTCGTGAATTGTCCCTCTAGAGCCACGGTCTTGGGGGGAGGGATAGCTCAGTGGTTTGAGCATTGGCCTGCTAAACCCAGGGTTGTGAATTCAATCCTTGAGGGGACCACTTAGGGATCTGGGGCAAAATTCAGTACTTGGTCCTGCTAGTGAAGGCAGGGGGCTGGACTCAATGACCTTTCAAGGTCTCTTCCAGTTCTAGGAGATAGGATATCTCCATTAATAAAAGTCTAGGGGTCCCTCTCTTTCCCTGACTTATCTTGCCCCTGGTTCAGGACTGTTGGGGTAGGTTTGCCCACCAAGGCTTCTTTGTCAAGACCCCTCTCTCTCTTTGGCTTGTTTTTGATTCTATGCCTTGTCCAGGGCTTGTTCTTCCTGGGAGTTGGCCAAGCCGCTGCCTTCCTTTTCCTCTAGGTGTCTCTGATCTAGCATTCCCTGCCTCACCACCGCCTCCTCTTTGCACTTTTCTCCTCCCGCAAATCTTCCAACGTGTTGCATCTTTCTGAGCTTGTTACCATATATTTAGGGTTATCACACACTGGACCTGGAGGACTAGCTGGAGGGTCTACACTCATGAGTTTTTTATGCAGACCCATTGGTTGGGGTCCTTCCCCCATCAGCTCTCCTTTTCCCATAAGGGGAATGGGGGTCCAGTCAGTTCCTAGAATTACTGAGGAAGGCAGCAACTTTACTATGCCTACTCTCTGCCATTTAAATGTTCCTTCTACTTCCAAGAGGATGACAGCCAGGGGGCATAAGTGTGCTTTTCCCCTGTATACAATAAATTGTTATCATTGCTCCCTCCTGTGGCCACTGAAGCTTAACCAGGATGCTCCGTACAAGGGAACACGCTTCCACTGAATCCAAAATGCCCCTTGACGTTCTTCAGGCGACTTTGACAGGAATTGTCCTAATCCCAGGTTGCCTCTTTTACATCTGTCCACCCACAGAACTCTGCAAACCCTCCGTCCATGCAGGGCAGTATCTCTTTATGTGCCCTTTGTCCTCAAGCAAGCTACTGCGTGGGCAATTGGGGCACCCTTGTTCATCCTATGAATCCCCTTCCCAGGCTTCATTTCATGAGGTTCTTCAACCTTCTTTCCCCCCTGTCCTTGAGCATAGGGGTGTGGAGCTCTTTCCATGGAAAATCTGCCTCCACATATTCCTCTGTTAATTTTATTGCTGCCTCTAATGGGTCTGATGGATGTCTCCAGACCCAGAGCCATGTAGTCTCAGGGAGGCTCTCTGTAAACTCTAGAATAATGGAGTGCACTAGGGCCTGAATGTCCTGGCTATCTGGCTGTAACCATAGAGTGGCCCAGTCTGACGATTTCTGTGCAAAGACCCAGGGATGTATCCTGCAGTTCCTTCTTGCCACCCTGAATTTTTGGTGGTATTTCTCTGCTGACAGGCCCACCCTATGTAAAATAGCAGCCTTCAATTTATCATAATCTTTGGCCTGATGCTCACTCAGGGCCACATTGGACCCCTGAGCCTCGCTGGCCAGATAAGGGGCTAGCCGAAGTTCCCATGCACTTTATCCCATCCCACTCAAAAGTTAGTTAAAAGGCATCGGGGTCATCCTCTGGGGCCATCTTACATAATCCTAGGCCCACCATTTGATTTCCAGTCCCTGGGCTGTTGCTGTACCTGGGCCTATTCTTTGGTGAACTCTTGTAATGTTTGCTGCTGTTCCCCCTATCAATCCAGAAATGCTTGTCTCCTGCTAGGTTTTCTGCATCTCTTTTTGTTGTTCCACTAGCCAACGCAACATCGTGTCCATTGTATGCAGATTCTCGGCCTTCATGCAGGTCATCCCTCAAGTCTAATTTTCCACGGGGAAAAATTAGTTAGTGCTCTGCACTCACTGGCAGCCAAGCTACTCCCTCCTCGCCCCCTTCTCCCCCCCCTACTGAGCGTGCCATAGCGCCACTCCTCCCCCTCCCTCCCAGCGCTTCCCTGCAGAGACAGCTGTTTGGCGGTGCTTAGAACTTTCTGGGGGGGAGGGGGTGGAGCAGGGACGCAGTGTGCTCAAGGGAGGAGGTGGAGAAGAGGCAGGGCAGGGGCAGGGACTTGGGGGAAGGGAGTGGAATGGGAGTGGGGTGGGGGCAGGGGCAGGGGTGGGAGGCAGGGGGTCGAGCACCCACCGGACAGAGGTGAAGTCGGCGCCTATGCAGGGTGCTTCTGTCTGGTACCCAGTGTACTGCACCCAAGTGTCAGTATTTCCCCAACAGTAATTGATTAATTGGCTTCAATTATGTCTGCACTCTTCCCAGTGCTGCAGCAACCTTAGTGACCAGAGTGCCACCAATAATGTCCTGTCACGCAGCTGCTTTTGCAAGGGGCAGGCACTACACTTACATTATTCCTTTATTCACCAGTCTAACTCTTTTAGTCACCTGTGGCTAATAATAATAAATGATAATATTTTTCACATGTTTTTCACCCCAAAGTGCTTTGTAAGCTGTATGCATACAGCCTTTCTGATATGCAGCCACCCTTGGGTAGGAATACACCAACCATCTAATGCACAGCATACTTCATGATAGTAAGAGGAATGGGACATTTTGGCCAAGAATTCCATACTCTTCAGCAAGTGCTATAGGAGTCTGTAATGTACAGGCAGAGCAGACAGAGGATAACATTTTCAAAAGCTCCTAAGTCAGTTAGAGACCACAATCAGTGGGAGTTAGGCACCTAAATACCTTGAAAAGTCTGGCCTGAAGTACCTAAGTGACTTTGGAAAATGGAACTTAGGCTCCTAAGACACTTATGCACTTTTGAAATTTTACTTAGGCCTTTCATTTCCTAGGTGTCTTTCTAATGACCTTCCGCCCACACAGTAAACTGACTGTATCTATCTTGAAAGGCTGAAGGGTTCAGTTAAACCTAATGGGATGACAGTGATTTTCAGTGAGAAAATGCAGGCACCCTGGGGCCCTAATCCTGCAAAGTGCTTCATGCAGGTGGTCCCCTGTACTCATATGAAGGCCCATTTAAGTCAATGCAAAGCCATATAGGCACAGGGGGACTCCATTGACACAGTGCACCTTGCAGGGCTGGGGTCTACCATCTGAGCCAATGTCAGGTTTTGCTGAGTCTTATGCTTGATGGTTTTAGTTTGGTTTAAGACCATTAGAAAGTAACAAAAATATATATTGCATTAGGGAGTATGGCCTTGGCCACGTGTGAACCATGTTAAAAGACAGTATCCATGCCACCTCTTTGCCTTGGTTCCCCATCTCTAACACAGAGACAATGATACTTCCCACCTTTGTAAAGTGCTTTGAGATCTACAGATGATTGGGTGTGATTTAAAGCCCATTGAAGTCAATGAAAAGACTCTCACTGACTTCAATTAATGTTGTATCAGGCCCCACAAGAAGACAAGGATCATCATTAAGTGGAGTAGGGAACTCATGGTGCTCTTTTCCTGAGGGTCATTGCTTGCTCATTCTTGAAGGTAGCAGTGGTTGGATCACCCCATTGGCATATTCCCCATGCACCCACCCTCCAAACTGTTGAAGAAATAAAGTCAGTTTCTCTGGGTTTAAACTAAATCCTTCTGGTTTAGCAATCTGCATTTCTACTTAGGCAATAAACATCTGCCATTCATTAATATTAATTATAAATGGTCACTAGCGCATGGGATCCAAGTCCAGCAGCTGAGATTTTTCCAAATCTGACCTCATTAGAGTTTGTATAAAAAGTGTTCAGAAGGCTCCTTCTAAGCTTGAAGCCAACAATAAGTGCAGTTTGCAGTGCACAGCATTTAGATTATGCACTTAGAACAAGAGCAAACCGAAAGGGTGATGGGAAATGGGGGAAGGGAAAGGGAAAGAAAACGAAGCCTGGGAGGGTATTCCTTCAAATGTTTAACTATTTTAGACCTTTATGTAGGGTAATAACAAGGAGAGGCATTGTCCATAATGACACTGTGCCATCCCTTGAACATAACTGTAAATGAAAGGTTGCATGAATTAAAGGTTGTGCATCTCATGTTTCAGGAATGTAGCTGTGTTTCATGTCTGAAGCCTGTTTTCCTTTTAAACAGAGTTCTTCAGATGACAAATGGGGGGTGAGAATTTCAGAAAGCAAATGGGTAAAAGTAAATACAAGCTTAAGAACAAAGTAGAGACATGAATGTAGCTGTAAATCTTCCTACTGGGGCTACTGTTTGCCATAGATATTGGCTGAAATGTCACTAATGGCTGATTTCACTCTTTATCCAAAAAACCAATGGGACAAAAAACCTTCTATAGTTAATAATTAAAATCTACAGAGAGAGGGAATTAAAATCATGTACTGTATGTTTCACTTGTAGACAACTGGCTCACTATTTTGCTGTCATTCTCTATTGCAAGGAACTAATGGTATGATTATTAACACTGATTTTTTGGAATATGTTATGAATCATGATTTCTGCAGTCACTGAATTTTTAATCATAATTAGTTTTTAGGGTTGTTTTTTCTTAAGTTCCTGCTAGTGCAAAAAGTTATGTTAACAAACTAAAAAAAAAAAAATACTGAGAAATAAACATTAATATTATTTGTTGCAATTAATTTAAAAAGTAATTAAATTCTCCATGGCCTTAACATATATCATTATGCAAACGCAGTGGGTCAGACCCTCAGCTACTGTAAACTGACAATGGAGCTATACCAATTTATGCCAGCTGGGGATCTGGACCACCAACCTCATTGAAACTTTTTGTGAAATACTGGCACACAGCCAAGTCCTGCATGCATCCTATCATAGTGATCCTAGACTTCTGAAGAGCTGTATAAAACTGAGCCAGACATGATAACTTGCTTCCCTATTTGCATGGACAAAGTGGAATGAGGGGGTGGGATACAGGGAGCTGGTTGTAGGTCCCTGATTCAGGGCTGTCTGGCCCAAGAGCAAGTTTGGCTGTACCAGGAGAACAGGAGTTTTGATATTGACCTTAATGGGCAGAGGATCAGGCTCTACATTTATTTGTGGATCAAGCATGCCCTTACGGAGAAGTCCTATAGAATTTACTAGGGATGAAAACAGTAGAATTCTATGGAAATTTAATAGAGCTCTGTAGAAATTATTATAATTGCTTATAGTATTTCATAGGAATGTGTATTCCTTATAGTATTTCACACATCTATTTATCTATACCGATATTGACGTATATATTATATTTATAGAAATCAATCTATAGCATCTACTATACCCCTACTGTTGTATATAATTCCATAGGTTGGCTTAACAAATCTGTAGAAAGATTTTTCACTCTCTATTAAATTCTGAGGAACTGTAAGGGTAATATAAAATTCCTGATTGTCAGATGAGCTGGGCTAAACTTCTCTCTTTCTCCCTCTCTCTCTCTCTCTCTCTCTCTCTCTCTCTCTCTCACACACACACACACACACACACACACGCCAAATTTAAACTGCTACTCAGCTGTGACTTTCAGTAGGTTAAATACCAAGGTATGTAGTGGATTCTCCATTGTTTGGAATCTTTAAATCAAGAGTAGATGTCTTTCTAAAAGGTATGCTCAAACTCAACCACAAGTTGTTTGGCAAGCTTCAGGAATCACTCCATGACATTGATAGCCTGTGCTATGAAGCAAGACAGACTAAATGACCATAATGTTTCCTTCTGGCTGTAAGACCTATGAATCTATAGTAATATTTTTTGATGTTGACACCTAATGGGGAGCATTCTAAAGCTCCTTTTAGAGCTTTGTAATAAAAACTGTAGCTGAAGGTATTTTCTTTTTAAAAGCTGTGGGGAAGGTGCTTGGAAATGAGGGGTGGGGTGCTGGCCTGAGCAAAGCAGATGGAAGTTCTGGTGATGGAGCTGGAGAAATTCATTGAGAAGATACAAGACCAGAGATGCAGAGAGCTGAGGGTGAAGGAGTAGGAGGAACTGCCTGGGTGGGGATGAATAGACAGTGATTCAGCAGGATGAGTAGGAACAGCAGCTGGAAAGTCTTTCTTTGTTTTCATTTTATAATAAAGGAATTTTGAAAATAACCCTGTAGAGCCTCATCCAAATCTGACTGACTTCTATGAGCTTTGGATCAGGCCCATCGCAAATATGGCAAATTATACAACAGTGAGTGAGTACTATAGCTTTCCCTGATTTACAATGCCATAACAGCATTGCTATACATGGAAGTATTCCATGGACCAGGATTTAACTCTGATTAAACAGTGCTGTATGCGTCACCATTAAACTTGAAAACATCCACTGCCTCTTTTACTCTGTGGCCAACATTTTCCAAACGTTTTGCATTCTTTGACCCTGTTTGTTAGATGTACTAATGAATTTATTTTCTCTCTTTCATGCTTCTTTCCAAGACCCAAAGATCAAAATGGGGAAGAGCCCAGGTCCGGAGAAAGGACATGCTAGTTAATCTTCCTGCCAGCTTAGCCAGTTCCCTTCATCACCACTATGTGGCAGTACTACCCAGGCACGATTGACCTGTTTGCAGCGCTCTGCTAGTGAGTGAAGAGCGGGTAAATTGGCAAGTTGCCCTTTTCTATTTTTGTGGCGGGGGGGGGGGAGTTCAGAAGTGTTGGTGATTATGGGCTTGCAGACAGGTGAAGGGAGCTTCTGGGGGGCAGAGGAGTAGGGGCTTGTGGTATAGCAGGTTGTTGTATTTTTCACCCTCTGTTTTCTCTTGCAGAGATGAAGCATCTAGGATAAAGTCCTCCGGAACATAAAGGGGCACAATAAAGGCTCATTAATGGTAAGGAAAACAGTTTGAGTTCATTTATTTGGCTTAGCGATGTGGGGAGGGTGGCTAGAGTGCAGTCAGCATTTCAACATGCAAACACTAGCAGCTTTCTCTGAATTGTTCCCTTCACAGGAGCAGCTGACCACATACTTCATGTTTTTAAGTTTCAAAATGGTTTATGTCCTCGTTAACCAAGTATCAAGGTTGTTTACTCACAGTGAGTCCAGCACAATTTAGAGCATGTTCCAGAAGAGCTAAGGGCAGCCGAGTGACCCCGGCAACTGCTCTCTGTCCTGCCAGAACAGGGAAGAAAGGAAGAAGGCAAAGGAGAGGAGTTGGAAGAGGTGAGTGTCTCCAAAAGAGGCACAGAGGCAGCGGCCAGCCAGGCAGCCTCCTAGTCTAAGGTCCTTTTGAAAATCCTAGTGTTGTATAGTCACCCTTTGGCCACAGAAATTTTCAGCTTGCCTAGGTGCATAGCATGTGTTACCTTGTGCATACAAAATAACTCAGCTGCACGTGCAAAGGGTCTTTGATAGTGTGTGCCTTTGTGTGTAATATAGTTGCCCAACCCTGGCCTGTGTCTCCTTTCCTCTTGGAGTTATTAGGCATAATAATGCGGAATTAATGCTCACATAAGAAAATAAGGGATAGCATAAAGGTCTAGTTGTTATAAGAAATAGTTTTAATCTTTATTGGGCTCTTAGGGTTAGATTTTTAGGTGCATAAAGATGCAGATAGCACCTAGTTGCAATTTTTAAAATCCTACTAGGCATCTATCTGCATTTTTGGGTGCCTAAATGCCTTAAAAATCTGGGGCTGAATGATGAAAAGGAGCTAGGTGTTGTGACATAGCGCCTAACTTTTAAGCACCTGGAAAATCACAGGAACTACACTGCAATCCATAAAGCTTGAGTTTACTACCTAGGATCCATATACTTAGGGCCACCCAGAGGACTCAGGGAGCCTGGGGCAAAGCGGGGGAGCTGCGGTGCTTGTACTCACCCGGCGGCGGTCCGGGTCTTCGGTGGCATTTCGGCAGCGGGGGGCCCTTCAGTCGCTCCGCGTCTTCAGCAGCACTGAAGGACCCCCTGCTGCCAAAATGCTGCCGAAGACCCGGGCCGCTGCTGGGCCGGGGCCCCAGCGGGGCCGCCGAAGACCCAGGCTGCCGCCGGCCCAGGGCTCGCGGGGCCCCTGTGGGGCCCGGGGAAAATTGCCCCACTTGCCCCCCCCCTTTGGGCGGCCCTGCATATACTATGAGATTGTGATTCTCAGACACCAGCATGTTAGGCAAGAAGCTGCCTAAGCTAGCCAATGGGAGATACCAACAAGCAGACTGTATACTAAGGTCCTCCCCTCTCTTGGAGATGGGCAAATAACTTCAGACTACAGGCTGGTGCCTATCTGTTCATAGCAATTCACAGGTTCATGATGGTAGGCACCTTATAACTTTTAGAGCAGTTGCATAGGATGTTGGGCACTCAGGTTCAGTTACCACTCAGACAGAGGGGGAGAAAGGATTTGAACAGGAGTCTCTTACCTTGCAGGTGTGGGCTCTAACTACTGAGCTATGGGATATTCTGCTACAGGGCTTCCTTAATCTCTCTTGCTAAAGCTGTTCTACTGTGGCCAAATAATGAAACAAAACAACAATTAGAGCAGAAGACCCACCAGGCTACCAAGTCATTCTCTCTTTTGCTTGCTCTCTTTCTCTGGCCCAATGATTATTTAAGTATTTAAGCCATAGTGGAACAGCTTCAACAGGACAGACATCAGAAAATCCCATAGGTCAGTGGCGGGAGACCTGAGTTCAAATCCTTTCTCCCTCTTTGCTTAAGCGGAGGAATTGAACATGGATTTCCTACTTCCCAGGCAACTCCTGTAACCAGTGGGCTAAAACTTATAAGGCATGCTGTTGCTCCTCCTCCTCCAGCTGAATTCTGAATGGAACCTGATCCTATAGGCAGCTGCTGGGTTGGGCCATGTATGTGTCTTAAATGTCTGAATGCCCGTCTTCCTGAATTGCTCTGGGCCTGAGGTGGGACATAGGTGTCCAGATGCTTTGGGTATGTCTACACTGCAATAAAAGACCCCTAGGGGGAGGGATAGCTCAGTGGTTTGAGCATTGCCCTGCTAAACCCAGGGTTGTGAGTTCAATCCTTGAGGGGGCCACTTAGGGATCTGGGGCAAAATCAGTACTTGGTCCTGCTAGTGAAGGCAGGGGGCTGGACTCAATGACCTTTCAAGGTCCCTTCCAGTTCTAGGAGATGGGATATCTCCATTAATTTTTTTTGTTTGTTTTAGATGGCCCGTGTCAGCTGATTTCGGCTTGCGGGGACCAAGCTACAGGGCTATACAATTGCAATATAGACGTTCGGGCTAGGGTGACCACCCTCCCAAAATGAGTGGGACAGTCCCAAAATGCAGAATTCAAGTCCTGGTCTAGGCTGAATGACTCTGGAACAACATTTGTCCCTGATTCTCTGCGGCACCACTCTGCACCTGTCTGAGGCTCAACGGTGGCGCCAGCCTCTTCCCGGTGGAAGGGGCTGGTTGAGGTGGGCCTTAGCCCTCCCCCTTGCCATGAGGCCCAGCGCCTTAGCCCTTCTCTTCCTCTGAGGCCCAGTCCCTGCCTCTGCTCTTCTCCCAAGTCCCCAGCCCCCTGCTTCTCCTCCTTCCCTGAGGCCCCACCCCTGGCTCTTCCTCTTTCCCCTGAGGCTCTGCCCCCTGGCCAGGCCACAAGCTGCAGCCAGACCGTAATAAGAGCTGCCCAGGGAGCCTGGACTGCTGTGGGGAGCCCTGGCCATGCCACTTGCCCTGGGTGGTGCACCACAAGGGGCAGGACATGGGTCGGGGGCTGCTCTTGAGCACCCTGGCCACTGTCCAGGGCAGGTGAAGGTTCCCCACAGCAGCCCAGGCTCCCTGGTCAGCTCTCACCATGGCCTGGCTCTGGCTTCTGGCCTGGCCAGAGGGTGGGTCCTCAGGGGGAAGAGGTGGAGCAGTGGGTGGGGCCTCAGGAGAGGAGGAGGGGCAGGCAGCAGGGCCACAGAGTGGGTGGGGCTCCTGCATGTGTCCTGTTTTTACCTTTTGAAAAGGTGGTCACCTTCCAATTTTGGCTGGAGCCTGGGCTCTGGGACCTTATGAGTGGGGAAGGTCTTGGGCCAGCCATGGGTGTTTTATTTCAGTGCAGACACCCTTAGAGTGAAGCAGCAGTGTGCATACCCAGAGGCAGAAATTTAGGCATGGAGGGAACTTTTACCCTGAAAATTTTGACCGTTTGGGCACCTACCAGGGTTAGGCAAGAGTTCTGTGCATCTAAGTGGAGCCAAAATGGGGACTAAACCCCCTAAATTAGGATTTAGGCACTTAACTCCTTCTGAGCATTCAACCCCTGGCTTTAAGGGTCAGATTCCTTACTACACCTTTCAGGTTTGGCAGGTCACAGGTGATTTTGTGCTAACTTTGCACCTCTGAGATTCTGGTCCAGGGGCTAGTGCAGCTCCGGTTGTAAGCTACAGCAGCGCGAGCCACTGCTCTAGCTTACACCAGCTCCACTCAGCGATCTGTAGGCTGCGCTGCAGTCTAGAATAGCCAGAACACAAAGTACTCAGGCCAGTTCCTTCCCCGCCTAACTTTGTAAGCGCCTGGGGCTGTGAGTGGGGGTGACATAATGCAGTCTACACTAGCTCTCTGCTTGAGAAAACTGCAGGAGGCCATTTAAACTGGTTTTGCAATCCCTGAGCTGCTGTAAAAGGGACACAGAACTGGACCCTTAGTCTCAGCAATGCTACTAATGAAGGATAGAAATGTGTTAAAGTTAAAGAGTCAAAACCCCAGCCAGGAAAGGAAACAAAGGGCTCTCTTGGCAGAAACAAACAGAAAATAAACAATCAAACTCTTCACAAGACAGATTCCTCAATTATAGTAGCTTGGACTTGCAAGAGGCCAAAGCTATGACCCAGTGGCATATACACAATGTAAACACAAGGATGCAGTAATTAGCTTCACGTTAATTTTGAAGCTTCAGAAGCCTGGTGACTAATCATGTAGCAAGGTCATTAACCATAGCCACACTGGTTTCTTTCACACAGAATGTGCTCCTTTACTGTCGCACCAGAGAAATGTATTACTGTGATGTCTCAGCTTTGAGCATTTTGGTCCTTGTTTTAAATGCCACTAGCCTATATATGTTTGGGGGACAGTGGAAGGGGTTTAACATTATCTTCGATTGGACTATCACACCTTCCCATGTACCTTTAGGTAAAACTTTGTAAGTAAAAAAGTAACCTTGCTGAGCAGTCAGTACCAAACATGGTCAGAGTTCCTGGACTGTTCTTTTTTAAGATGAGGAGCAGTTATTTGAGAATTATGGGCCTGACCCAGAACTCACTAACATCAATGAAAAGCCTCCCATTGACTTTAATAGACTTTGGATCAGGCCTTTCATTTTTAACGTGTGGAATGGACAGGGACAGCCAACCTATTTAATTTCCCATTCCTCATGGGTAAGGCTACGTTTTAGTCAGGGGTATTTTTAGTAAAAGTCATGGACAGGTCATGGGCAATAAACAAAAATTCATGGCCCATGACCTGTCCATGACTTATACTAAAAATGCCTGTGATTAAATCATGGGGGACGGTCGCCAGAGGGACGGGGGGGGGGCTGCTGCTGAAGGGGGGCGCCCAGGGCCAGCAGCACCAGCTGCCCAGGCCATGGACTGCGGCTGCTCCAGCCGGCTGCCCGGGGACCACTGCCAGGGCCGCCGGAGCAGTGGCTAGTGTGTCTATCCCCAGGGCCACTCCAGCAGCAGCTGGTGTGACTGTTCCGGGGGCCACCTGAGCAGCTGGCACTCGAGCCAGCTGCTTGGGCGGCCCTGGAGTCAACCACACTGGTCCCTGCAGAAGTCACGGCGGTCACGGAAAGTCACAGAATCTGTGACTTCCACAACCTCCGTGACAGACCTGGAGCCCTACTCATGGGTTGCTTCCACTTTGGACTAAGCAGGTGTTCCTCCACTGTAGGATGTCCATTACAATAACAAATACAATAGCACTAATACATAATACTGTTTTGTCAAGACTTAAGGAGAACAGAATCTACTATTTTGTTCCCTCTCCTGTCAGTTTTCGTTGGGCTGCCTGTGACTCTCCTGAAAGAAGCTACAGTATTGCCAGGGAGGCCAGCCTCACAGTTTAGGCAACACTGGCCTAGATACTAGCAGTAGGGTTCATTACTAGCCAGGTGCTCTTGCTAAGCCTACAGAAAGACCCAGCCAGAAATTCCAATATACACATTTTATAGATCTAACTTCTCAAACAGCAAACCTCCCCTTAAAACGTATTGCATGTTTCTTTATTTTGCATTAATAAGAAAGAAGATTATGTGTAATCAGTGCAACTTGGGATATTCTGTTAACATTAAGGGACAAAATTTCAACATCCTGTTCCGCAAGTGAGGCCCTCACAATGCACACTCAATCATTATGCAGGCCCAACACTGCATTTGTACGTGCAAACTGACACTGATAGGATCAAATGACTGGGGGGACTCCTGTTGACCTTAATGGATTTTGCATCGGGCCCCTCATCAGTGCTCCCTTTGGTTACTAAACAATAAGGATGAATTCCTAGCCCCAATGATGTCAGAGAGTTTGCATTAACTCCAAGAGAGCTATATTTTCAATACACAATATAATTCTTTTTTATTTCCTGTTTTGTTTATCTTTTGTTACAAACTTCATGTGATTTTTCTGTCAGTTCTGCTTGGAACAGTTTAATTGAATGCTAATGAAAGCCAGGCTTATAAACAAAAGAAAGTGATCAGAGATCAGCTACACAACTTTTTCTTCGAGAGAAATACTAAATGAGCAGCTTACTTTACTTAGCAGCCCTTTGTGTTCCATTGATGTGTGTGACTCTGTGGCGTGTGAGTGAGTGTAAGGAAGGGGAATTTATCACGTAATATTTTAAGCCTGTTGGTATTATGTTACATTGTCTTCAGCTAAAGTAACAGCTACTCTAACCTTGATGAATGGCTTTGGGAATTTTAGCTGAGTAGTGTTTTTGGAAATCTAATGAAAGCCTGATAGGACTCCAACTATATCTATGAGAGCCAACTGCATATTTATCAGATCCGGTCTGGAAATATGTTGGACACACACACATACTAATTAGGGATGGATGAACTAGTTTAATAAAACAACAGAACTGTCCTGAATCTTGGCCTTCCTGGCTATTCAAACCAAACTTGAACCTTTAGATTCAGATATACGAAATGGAGAATAGGAACATTTTCCATCTATCTAGCTCCATCAACTTATTTCAATATAATCCCGTCTTCATTAAAACTGCTTCTGTCCAAATCCTTCTCTTTCCCCCCGTAATCCTTTATCTCTTCCATTCTTCACCTAGAGATCACTCCCTGCCCAAAGAGATTGCTCCCTCTCCACTTCTGGGGTGCATTGAAGAATCACAAAGCACCCACTTCCTTTTCCGTACCCAAGTGTTACCTATCAACCCCCCTGGGCTAACCTGCTTCCAGGGAGTGCTCTCTCTTCTGTCTGTTCAAAAGCAATTCTCAGCACAGTCGTACCATGCTTCCAGGCTGCCCTGAGTTGACGGTCACTAAACTCCAGTTAGAAATAATTGAACCCATCTGTCTGTGTGTGTCTGCTGTTGTCTATTAGTTTATACTTAGATTGTAAGCATGTTGGAGCAAGGCCTGTCCTTTTTTTTCCTGTGTTTTTACAGAACCGAGCACAACGGTTCCTGGTCCATGACTGGGGCTCCTAGCCACTACAGTAATACAAATAAATAATAATAATTAATACATTAATTAATGTTCCTCAACAAATACATGTATTTGATACATTTAGCCTGCATATTTTCTTGCATAATAAACAACTGTTTCCCATGATACATTCCTTATTCATAATTATTAGACCATTTTTGGTGACTATTTTAATCTTGGCAGATTGATGATGAAATGGTCTTTGATAGCATTCAATACTAGCAAGGCCAAGTGTATTGTTTCGTTGTGATTGGTCAGATAAATCACATGGTATAGTTTTTCCACATTTGGATGAGCCGTTCTGGCAGAAATACTCATGTATGAAAACTTAAAATTCATTTTCCACAAATATTTGTGCATGCAACTTTGACGTTTGGTTTCCTGCCAGTAAAAGCCAATCTCATGTACCTTTGCAGAAAGCAACCACTAAAAGGTCACGAGTATGGCCAAAAGCACATTTATGAAAAAACTGTAAGCAAATCTTTCTGGATAATATGCAGTATTTGCTCAGTTCTACCCATGGTGCTTTTTCCATTGTGTCCCATAATGCATTTTGCACCTCTGGAAATCACAGCAGTACTTGGTATCATCGTCTGTCTCATGACAGTGATCACAGCAAACTAGTGCACCAGTTGACTCTCATGCAGTGGGATTTTCATTCAAAGGTCAAAATCAAAGAAGGATCTCAACATGGGCAGGGAAAAGAAGCATCTCATTAAACTGGAGGGTGCTTGTGTCTTGGAGAATGGATTACAAGACAGAAAACATAGATGAGGGCGAGTAAGGAAAGGGATCAGTTGGGAAGCAGGATCAGTTGCTGGGCAAAGGATCAAGTATATTGCAGATTGGATGAATTTGGGCATCATGGCTTGGAATGGGTAGAAAATACCAAAATAAACCCTCAGAAGGTTTGGGTGAGGATGGAAGTGTTAGAGTATCCTACTTGGGACACACATAGGAATTGCCATGTTGGATTAGACAGTGGTCCATCTAGGCTAATGTGGGCAGCTGTAGCCTGCTAAATCAAGACTGGAAGAACTATTTATGGTTTGAGTCACCTAATTATCCCAGTTTGCTTGCATTCTGCCTCAGAACCTAGCACCTTCTCCCATGAAGACCTCTCATTCTACTTCAATGAGGAGAAAGCAGAAGCAGAATTACAACCCATCTTGACAGACCAAAGGACACAATAGCCAAATGAAACAAAAGAGTCTTTCCACGTGCTTTATCTGAATCTGCCTACTCACCACAGGCAAATGTCTATGAGAGATACCAGCAATTTAGCTGACTAACACCCTGTCTCTAATCTCACCTTCCTGAGCCAAGTCACAGAGACAATTGTGGCAAACAAACTCATCATCACTTGTCCTTTGCCAATGCTCTAAATCCCTAACAGTTAGAATACAGACTTAGATTCAGCATGGAAACAGCACTTGCTGAACTAGCTAATGATCTGCTTATGACCATGGAGAAATGACCAACATCAGTGCTGATACTAGTAGGGTTACCATATTTCAACACTGAAAAAAGAGGACACTCCACGGGGGCCCTGGCCCTGCCCCAACCCTGCCCCTTCCCCGCCCCCATTCCAACCCCTTCCCCAAAGTCCCTGCCCCAACTCTGCCCCCTCCGCTAAGCACCCCGCATTCCCCCTCCTCCCTCCCGCGCTGATCTTGGTTGGGGGTTACTAAGTGCTTCCCTGCTCTCCACTCACCCTGCAGCCTCTGCATCCCCCTTACCCTGCAGCCTCTGTGACCCCTGCTCCCCACTCGCCCTGCAGCCCCTGCACCCCCCGCCCCTGCAGCCTCTGTGACCCCTGCTCCCCACTCGCCCTGCAGCCCCTGCACCCCCCGCCCCTGCAGCATCTGTGACCCCTGCTCCCCACTCGTCCTGCAGCCCCTGCACCCCCCCGCCCCTGCAGCATCTGCGCCCCCCACCTGCCCTGCCCCTGCAGCCTCTATGACCCCACATGCCCTGCTCCTCCTTGCCCTGCAGCCTCTGCATCCCCCCGCCTGCCCTGCTCCCCTGGCAGCCTCTGCCTGGCAGGGGGTTCGGACGGTCAGCGGTGACTGGGACGGTGCAGATCCCTGCAGGCCCGGCACATGCTGCACTCCCCGCCCCATGCCGCAGCCTCCTTCCTGCCGCCACCGAGCACGTTCCCCGGCCTGTCTGTCCCTGCTGGAAACAGCTCCCGCGGCGCCGAGTTCCGAGCCGCACGGGGCGACGGGGCCACAGAAAGGTCCCCCAATGGCCAGGGGTCCCCACCCACAAGGGAAGCCCGAGCCGCTGGCTGGACCTGGCCTCCCTGTAGTCCTGCGGGCTTGGCTGGGGCGCGCGGTCCCTCCGGCCTGCGGGGGCAACAGCGGCCCCTCCACTGCTGTAGCCGGGGTGGCTGGGCTGCGCTGCAGACCCGTCGGGTCGTGCTGGGGCCGGGCGGACCCTGGCTTATGCCTTCCTATTTTCCCGGACATGTCTGGCTTTTTGGAAATTCCCCCCGGATGGGGATTTGAGGACCAAAAAGCTGGACATGTTCGGGGAAATCCAGACGTATGGTAACCCTAGATACTACTAGATCTATCAGTGGCCTTTAATATAATAGATGTAACAACATATGCATTGCAAAATAGCTTTCTGTGTTACTTAAGTGTGGTTTTCATTTTTTCTTAACAGTGAACCCAGTTTTGCTTGTTTTATCTTTGCTTTTCTAGAACTTTCTTTCCCCCCTGTTTCCTACTGTGTAGCTCGCTGAATGAATTTAGCCTGTGGAGCTCTTGTATATTTGAGGTGTCACTCAAGAAGGAACAAAACTTTCTTTTTGTGGAAGAAGGGGAGGTCAGAGTGAGGAGGCAGAAGTGGCCTGGAGATTAAGGTGAAAAGCTTCATTTCCCTTTTTCCAGTAGAAAAGTAAGTATAGACTTTTAGCCTTAAGTCTCAGTTTCCTGGCTTGTGTCACCATAATCCAGTCCTTAATGTTATTTTAACCTAGTTGGCTTTTTGTATGAATTTCCTTGGTTTTATTAAAGATTTTCTTTAAAAAATAATCCATCTCCTTTATGGAGGTGTATAAAAGCAAAGATGACAGAGAATCATGGCTACTGTTACAGGGGTTAGGTGTAGCTGTGGATTTAAAAACTTTTAAAAGAGCAAAGGGCTCCATTTTGCCTTCAGACATACACACACACACAAATCCCACTGGGAAAGGTGCTGTTGTAATTTATACTTCATCCAACCACACTAGTTTCAAAGTGGTTGAGCACTGGGTGTAAAACAGGGCAGACTATGGTCCATTACTTGCTCAAAAGAAACAACCTTATGCACTTTGCAAAAATAGATTTATTACCTCAAAGGACTTTTTGTGGCATACAATATTTTGCAAATATGGTTTGGCACAAGTCCCATCAAGCACAAAGTAAGAATTGACAGTAAAATACGTGAGGAGTTTCTTTTAAAGTACTTACTACACATGAACAGCAGACATTTTTCAAAGTGAAATGTCTTGACCAATATGAAGATGCTGCCAAAATACCATATGCATGCACAACATCATCATCACCCAGAGAAAAATGTTATTTACAGTTCCAGCATTAATGTTCAGTCTTGTGTTGTTTGCTCAAGCTTTGGCAGCAAAAAACAAAACAAAACAATTCCCCTGCCCCTCCTCGCAAAAACCCCCCCAAACCAAAAAACTGGTTATGACCCTTTGTTACTGAGGGTTAGCTAGATTGTCTCTCGAGCTGTGCAACTGCGTAGCAGCATCCAGAGGAAGTAAGAACCTATTTATGTCTCTGGATGCAAGTCAACTGCATGCTGCGGAACAGCTGTGGAGTGGAGGCGGGTCCAAGGGCTGAGCACCTCTCTTGGAGCTAGCGTCAGCACTGCTGCGAGAAGAGCAGGATCATCCCGCCCGAGCCAGCAGGGCTGCATGTAGAATTCACACCGGGCTTTCAGACGCACCCGCCGGTTGGCAGGGGCTGCTTTGCTCTGGCTTCTCCTGTGCTTTCCTCTGCTGCTGATTTTCACGGTTCCAGGCGGTCCACGAGTCATGGCCGGGGCCGCTGGCCCCGCTAATCAACTTCACACTGTGAAACAGCTGTGGAGTGGGGGCGGGTCCTGGTGCTGAGCGTGCAGTTGATCAGCAGGGCCGGTGGCCCCGGCCATGACTCGCGCACCGCCTGGAGCTATGAAAATCAGCAGCGGAGGAAAAGCACAGGAGGAGCCATTCAGCGTGTCTGAAAACACAATGTGAATTCTGCGTGCAACCCTGCTGGCTCGGGTGGGACGATCCTGCTCCTCTTGCAGCAGTGCAGATGCTAGCTCCAAGAGAGGCACTCAGCCCCAGGACCCGCCCCCACTCCACAGGTGTTCCGCGGTGTGCAGTTGATTCGCGGATCCCCTGGAGTGCCCTCGTGGACCCCCGGGGGTGCGCGGACCCCAGTTTCCGAATTGCTGGTATATAGGAATAAATGAATGCTGTGCTCTTGCTGTTTGCTATCCCCGGAGAATATGGGTAGGGTGTGGATGGGGAATGGATGGAGCCTTCGCTCCACCGCCTTCAGTACACTGCCCAGCAAAGCTAAACTAGTATGGGGTGGGGGAAAGTACAATCTGCTGCTCCCATAGGCCAGCCCTGACCGCTACCTCCCACAGTAAGGAGGATGCAGGAAGGGAATTGTAGACCCCTGCGTCATCATTCCTTCCCTGTCATGCTCCTGCCTGGGGCAGGAACACCCCATCCTTTATTGTTGCCTGTGGCCTTATGAAACAATCCAGCCCTAAAAATATTAATAGTAGCAAAAAGTTTGTCCATTTCTATGAGTAACTTGCAACAAACCATTGGTAACTGATAACAACCTACACAGGATTCTGGGAATGTCACTCTGTGTGTCACTCTGAAGCCTAGAATGTCTGTATAGTTAATGTGAAGTGATGAAAGCAGCTACAAGCATGGTTGAGAGCTCTCTTTGTTCAGAGTATCACCAAGTTGATTCGTCACTGGATATCACATCTATTACCATCCAATTTTTAAGCTCTCAGCCATTTTGATTTTACGAATTACACCCATGAGGTGTACAGCTCCAGTAAGCATGTGTCTAGGTCATACCAAGAGTCCTAGAGCATTGTGATAGCAGAGGTAATTCAGCCTATCACTACCCTTACTCTACATCTAATTTGCATGCAACAAGTTCATTGGTTATATGAGGGAAACTGCCCAGTTGGTGGAGTATCCATATGACCAACTGGCACCTGCACAACTCACTGCAAATCTCACAGCACACACAATAACTGGCTCCCCAGACACAAATCAACCACACAACTAGCGCACACAATCACCCCAAACATCACTCTGAAGCTTACAATGTCTGTTGAGTTAGTGTGAAGCAATGGAAACAGCTACAAGCCTGGTGAGGGCTCTTCTTGTTCAGAAAATCACCAGGTTCAATCTTCCATGGGCAGTCTGTTAATGTCCAATTTTTCATTTTGTAGCCATTTGGGCTTTTTTACACACATGACTACAAATTATACCTGCGGGACAGCACAGGTTTTCAGCTACTAGTTAAATACTAATTAACTAATTTGAACCCAAAGCATGGTCCATCTTGTGTATCCAGGCAGGGAGTGAGGGGTGTAAGGCCCTCTCTGACTCCCAGTGCTCTACCCATACCATGAGTAGCAGTGCAGAAGGGGGAGCAGTCTCCATGGGGCTGTGACCCTTTCTTCATGTTGTTGAGAAGTGGGCAGGAAGGAGCAGGAACTGGGAGGAGCGTGGGTTCCCATCCACTCCCGTGTGACAGCCAGAATAGCTGTGGCAATGCATTGGGGGAAGAATGCTGTGCCAGGTATGGGGTTGGTGCAGTGCACTTCCCCACCGAATTCACAGCTTAGAGTACGGGGCTAACATTTTTGGCCTCAGCTTATTTAGCTGTATGAGTTTCCTTTAACTACGCACCCAGGTCTTGCACTAATGCCAATGGCAGTTCTGCCTGCAGAACCCACTGAGAGGAAATACTTCTAGAGTTTGATCAGACAGAAGGCAGATTTTGAAAGGCGTCGGCGCAGTTTTTACTCTGTGTGAGGACACGATTCCACATCTCCTCACTCAGGCCAAACAAACATTAATGGCAGTGGGAGTTTTGGTGGCTTAAGAAATGCAGGCCCAGGAGTTCAGAAGTGAATTATTAAACAAACTCTATGTCAAGCTCATATGATGGTGATAACATGGTACCTTTTCCTTCCTTCTGACATCTCTTTCTTTGTACAATACATTTTCTGTTTTCACTTGTAGCTGGGCACGGATTGCCCTGTGCTGAAGGATGCTGTACAATTTCTCTGACCCTTGTTTCATTTCCTCTCTTGAAGCCACATGTTTTTCCTTTCTTTGTGCAGGAGCTCCATGGACTCCACTCACTAGCTTCACAATGCACTGTAACAAACATACGACATGCTGAGCCGGACCGGAAGCTTTAGGACCACACAATGCATACAGGATATTCATTTTATTATGCATCAACCAAAATGTAAGAAAAATGAATTCATCTTCAAACTGAAAAGCAGGCTGGCCTTGAGCAAATAAGTCTTCTTTCTAAGACCAGTCTCAGATGAGAAACTGGGCCAAATAGTGCTCTCAATTTCCCCTGTCCAAATTGGGAGTAACTCTGTTTACCTAAATGGAGTTACTCTGGATCTACAAAGGTATAACTGAGAGGAGAATTTGGCCTGTCCAGGATGCACTCAACTGTAAAATAATGCTAATCAAGTATGTACAAGTAGGATTATTTCACACTAGCTGCACTGTTTTTGCCAATTCCATTCAAGAATTATAGCAACAAAAAAAAAAAGATGGTTTTGGCAAAATGAGACATTGGGCCTGATTCTGATCTCACACTGCTTTTTACAGAAGCATAATTCCACAGACTTCAGTGGAATCAAACTTAGGGTTACCATCCGTCCGTATTTCCATGGACATGTCTGGCTTTTGCGTCTCTAAATAGCCGTCCGGGAGGAATTGGTAACAAGGTTAAAATGTCCGGGGAGTTTTTCTCCCTCGCCTCCCTCCCTCCCTTCCATGCAGAATGCAGCTGCTGATTGGGTGGCTGGGCCGATTGACCCACTCCCATTGGCCTCCAGCAGCCAGAGCCCTCCCCTGCTCCCCCCTCTCTCTGTCTGCAGCCTGTGTAACACACAAACCGACCCACCGGGCAGCGTGTTTTGCAAACATGTGGAGCCAGAATGGTAAGGGGAGTCGGGGAGGGGGCAGTCAGGGAGCGGGGGAGTGCTGGATGGGTCCCCGGCCTCCACCTGCCACACCCCCTCCTCAAGTCCCCCCCCCGTGGGCCACCTCCGCCTGCCTCTCCCTTGACTGCTTGTACTGCCAGAGCCAGCAGCAACTGCTGTCTGCTGCCCCCCGGTCCTAGTGTCCCCCATCTACTAATGGGAAGACAGGCTGCCCTTACCCTGCCCTTCCACCCTAGCCCTGAGCCTCTCCAACACCCCAAACCCCTCAGCCCCAGCCCTCATCCCCCCACATCCTAATCCTCTGCTCCATCCCTGAGCCCCCTCCTGCATCATGAACCCCTCATCCTCAGACCCACAGCCCTCACCCTGCATCCCCTCCTATCCCCAAACTCACGCCCAAACCCCTTCCCCCTTCCCACACACCCCCTCCTGCCCTCAAACTCCTTCCCAAAGCCCGCACCGCCTCCCTTTGCACTGCCTCCCATCCCCAAACTCCATCCCAGAGCCTGCACCCCTCCCCCCCTCCTGCACACCCATTCCCTGCCCCAGCCCGGAGCCTGCACCCAGCACCCAAACTCTATCCCAGAACCTGCACCCTGCACCCCTCCTGCACCCTAATCCCCAGCCCAGGACCTGCACCCCAGACCTCCTCCTCCCACCTAACCCCCCTCCCAGAGCCTTAGGCATGTGGGTGGGTGGTGGGGTTCTGGGCGCCACCAACATTTCTACAACCCTGCCACCCATGCGAGTTGGATAAGAGTCGGGGCAGTCAGGGGATAGGTAGGGTCCTGGTGGGGGGGGGAGGGCAGTTAGGGTGGGGGGCTTCTCAGCAGGGGGCAGTCAGGGGACAAGAAGCAGGGGGGGTTGGGGTTCTGAGGGGGGCAGTCAGGGGGTGGGAAGTGGGAGGGAGTGGATGGGGCGGGGCGAGGGCGGGGCTTCTTCCCCCCCCCCGAGTGTCCTCTTTTTTGATTGTGGAAATATGGTAACCCTAATCAAACTTGATTCATACCCGGGTGAGAGGAGAATCAGGCCCATGCTGTTCACTCTCTTGGTATTGACAATGTAGTCAAGAGCCATGAAAGGGATGCTATTTGTAACACATACCAGGTAAAGGTGGGGAAAACTGGGAGAGATGTTGGGTTTGGAGGACTTCATTGGTAGGGTTTTGCTTTTACAAAGCCCAGACCAGGGACATTTGGATCCAGCTCCCTTATTGTTGTAAATTCTTTAGCAAAGAGTGCCTTGCTAGACTTGTACATCACCTAGTGCATTTTGTGTGCTTCTGTAATGCTTATGTAGATAATTCTCAATGTTTAGGAGTGTGCTTTTGAATAATTGTCCTAGTTTGGCCCATCTCCTAATTTTTCTTCTGCAGATTAAATGTAGCATATGTTTAATACCATATACATCCCAGGGGTGACCAACCTGTGGCTCCGGAGCCACATGCGGCTCTTCAGAAGTTAATGTGTGGCTCCTGGTATAGGTACCAACTCCGGGGCTGGAGCTACAGGTGCCAACTTTCCAATGTGCCAGGGGGTGCTCACTGCTCAACCCTTGGCTCTTTTACAGGCCCTGTACCTCTTCCTGCCCCCTCCCCTGAGCCTGCCATGTCCTCACTCCTCCCCCTCCCCACCCCCGAGCCTCCTGCATGTCACGAAACAGTTGATCGGGAGGTGCGGAGAGGGAGGGAGAGGCACTGATTGGCAGGGCTGCCGGTGGGTTGGAGGCACTGGGAGCGAGGTGGGGAGCTGATGGGAGGCTGCTGACATATTACTGTAGCTCTTTGGCAATGTACATTGGTAAATTCTGGCTCCTTCTCAAGCTCAGGTTGGCCACCCTTGATCTAGAGGAATACACCCTGCAACAATATGAGGATGATGGATTTAATGGCCTAATAGATTTTTCCATCTCTGCAACTTATTTCCAAATTTTACAAACCCTAGAAGACAACTGATCTCAAGCAATCTCCACTTAATTGTTATGTGGCTCATTTTGCTTTTCATATTACATGTGAGGATCTCCTATTAAAATAATAGGTCTTTACATGCACAGCAAAGGTCTGTTTTTTCTCTGCAGCTTTTAATGACTTTTCCTAGTCAAGACTGACTCATTGTTAAAGCAGCTAGGTCCTAGGCAGCTTGAAACACACACCAAAGAAGCAGAAACGATTATTCAGGTTTCTTTGTTTTGATGAAAGTCCTTGCTTGGAAATCAAACTATGAAAACCATCACCACCACCTGAGGTAAATATATATTTGGGAAGAGAGCTGCAAAACTATTGTACATTATTTGTATTCCTTTCAAACCTGCTCAAGCTTTGCTTCCCTCTCAAAATATGCACACAGTTTCCACTGGTACCGTGAGATTTACATCCACATTCGTGGGGGTGAGCAGACTTCCACCAGTGCCAGGCAGTAGCACAGAGCTCTGTGGCTGCACAACATGGGGCAGCACAAGAAGCATAAGGACTGTTCCCCTCTGTGCACTTTCTGAGTGATAGGATCAGTATTGCCTATTCCCATGAATTTATCTTGATTTGCAACAATATTTGAAGTTTTAATTAAAGCCCCAGCTCCTAGAGTCAAGTGATTACATCAGAATCTCAGCTTCCATTAGTTTTTAAGTGAGTTTCTACTCCTCACAGCTGTGGACAAAAGCTTAAAAAATGTGACCTGAGGGCACCTTAAAGGCTCATAAACCAGAAGACAAATAAAAAACCCAACATCTGTATAAAAATCTCATGATTGAGGGGGAGGTGAAGGGGGGCTGACTCATGATTTTTTAACATTTGAGGTTGTCAATGCTGCAAGACACCTCAATGGGTGTGGGAAGGAGCAATGGCTCTGCCCTCTACCCCCAAGCGCCAGTTAGCGGAGCTGGCTCGGTTGGAAGAGGAAGCATGTTGCATTTCCTGAAGGGGTGTAGTACAACTGATATTCACCAGCATGCTGGAGATTTTGGGGAGGAATCCCTGAGGTAGAATTCCTGAGGTGTTCCATATCATCCCAAACATTGGCCTATGCTTAACTGGCACAAGAGAGTCCCTAATAATTGGAAGTTGCTCATCAGAGGGCAATGGATTGTTCTGAAGGGGCCAGAGGGCAGATTCAGGAAACACCTTGAGGTTATGGCACTGGAGAACACTTCTTGTGACTGAACCTTTCTTAAAAATAATTCAGATGCAGTATTGGGTTTCCTGTTCCTAACTCTAAACCTATTCCTGCAAGTCCTCCCCTGCGCGGACTCCATGTGGTCAATATGAGTTCTACACTTGCAGGGCTTGCTGTACTGGGGCTTAGGCTGGAGACTCTACTTACCAATACTGGTGCACTCCATCGTGTGATTGTTGGGTTCCAGCCCCTCAGGGCAGTTTTCAAGGCACTTTCCGTTGTGTAAGTAAAACCCACTTTTACACTTTGTGCAGAAATTTTTGGTGAAGCAGGTATCACAGTCAGCTTTACATTCTGTAATACAAAACAGGAAGAATTATATCCTGTGTCACTTTCACTCACCCCAGTTAGACACTAAGTCCCTGATTTGCATGTATGCCGAGATTTAGGTTTACGCTTTATGCCACTCTGGCAATGTATAAGGGCCTTCCAGTGACAGTACATTTTATTCATATCCATGTGAAGTCTCCTTTACACTGCGGGAAATGAGAATGAGAATTTGGCCAGCAAGGCTGCATTCAAAACTGTCTTGCACTTTGGGTAGTCATTGAGCACTGTGCAAAGTGGGTGCACAATGCCACCAGATCAGCAGTGTAACATCCACGTTCCATTCCCATTGCACGGGGTCAGGGCCGGCTCTAGGCACCAGCAAAACAAGCTGGTGCTTGGGGTGGCACATTTTTAGGGGCGGCATGGCCGGCGCCAGAATGCCGCCCCTAAAAATGTGCCCCAGCCGACCTAGCTCACCTCCGCTGCTGCTGCCATGGCGTGCGAAACAGCTGATTTGCGTGCCGCTACTCGCCCTCCCTCCCAGGCTCTGAAACCTGGGAGGGAGGGGGAGCAGCAGCGCGCAAATCAGCTGTTTCGCGCGCTGCGGCGGCTCGGGGTCTCCCCCT
>NC_048300.1:109958763-109997576 GCF_013100865.1 Trachemys scripta elegans
GCCACGGCGGCTCGGGGTCTCCCCCTCCCTCCCAGGCTCTCAAACCTGGGAGGGAGGGGGAGACTCCGAGTGGCCGCGGCACGGTGCCGCTTCTCCCCCTCCCTCCCTCCCTCCCTCCTAGGCTTGAGAGCCTGGGGGGAGGAGGCAGGGCTGGGGATTTGGGGAAGGGGCGGAGTTGAGGCGGGGCCAGGGGTGGGGTAATTAAATAAGGGGTGGGGGGCGGCCAAAATTGTTTTTGCTTTGGGTGGCAAAAATCCTAGAGCTGGCCCTGCACGGGGTAAACGACTAGCTAAAGTGCAAGGCAGTGGAGAATCAGGTCCATCAAGTATATCGCCATTCATTCCAGAAGAATTAAAAATGTATTTAAGAATTTAGAATTATTATTTTTTCTTTTCATATTGATTGATTAATTGATTTCTGCTCCATTACTTTTTGTTGTAGTCCCACAGCATTTTCCATAATTACTATGTTTATATCATTCATACAGGACAGAAGCCAGCTACCAGACATGGATTTTTAACAATATGATAAAACTTGTATATATACTATTGTGCAAGTGATATACAAAGGACATGGTTACATTTACTATAGAGATACTGTTAGAGAAAAGTGCACATTTGAAGTTGTTTAGTGGCTCGGAGGTTATATGAATATAGGATTATGCTTCAGCATCTACTCATCAAGAAGTAAGGAGAATTACTTAGCTATAATTCCTATGTTTTATTGAGTCATGTAGGTGACTAGTAAATAAAGTTGGTCAAAAAGGGTTTTTCTCTAGGTTTTGGTTTCAAATTTCAAAATGTCAAAATTTGTCAAAATTCAAAAAATATTGATGGGTAGGAGGAAGGAAGAGATGCAAGGAAGTCATCTAACCCCACTGAAAGTCAATGACAGTTCGGCATTTCCCCACAGATGGACAGTTGACCAGAATATAGTAACACGCCCAAACAGCAAAAGCACCATTGTAGTTATGCGGTGCATAGTGTATGGTTACAGAGAGGTCATGCAAAGTAGCTCTGGAAACCTCACTGTGGAGCAGTACTCCTCAGTATCAATCTCTATCTCACGGGGAAACAGAGGTAAGGCTGGGGGATTGACAAGAGCATTGCCAGTGAGTTTATAAACAGCATGGATCTCGTGGTCACAGGTTCCACTCTGTGCAGTTGCAGTGGCCCATGTCTGCTGCTACAGCCACTGAGCTGTAGCTGTGGCACTGGTGGACTATACTGGTATCCTTTACCTTTGAATAAGGATGTAGGAGAGGAGTCAGTGAGCTATCCCTCTCTCCCCCCCCCCCCCGCCTAGATAGGTCATCCATACAAAGATTTTTTTACTTAAGCTTTGTCCAGGTAATGTGAATGTCACTCTAAACTTCCACTCAGATGAATATTAATTGTACCAGCATAAAAAGGCTGAACAAACTAAAGAATCTATCTATCTAGCTAGTATTTAACTTCCTTGATTCACAGGGATACACAATATGAGGTTTAGTCTCATATCAGAAATAGAAAATATAGAGGTACAGCATTGTTTTCCCCAGCACTTACTTGTACACTTATTTATTTCTGGATACCGCGTTCCAAAGTATCCACTTGGACATGAAGAAAGACATACTCCAATCTGTTTCATGCCAATCCTCTCCAGAACAAAAAAGAGTCTGGGTTTGCATGACAAGCATCCATTGTAGTCGGAACATGTGGCACACCCTCCTTGGCAACCCTGGCTCACATTGGGATGCACTGAAAAGACAAGTTATTTTAAAAAGGAGAAAAGAAGAGATTAGACAAGCCAGTGGGATGATGATGCTTTTGTACTCTGAGTGCTGTGTTAAAATCTTATGTGACAGCCTTCAAGGCTGGTTCATTTTTGCTTCCGTCTCTTATGACCTGACGTTTTGTTTCAATGATATTCTTAGTTGCCTTCATACACATTAAAACGGGAAGCTCAGATGATATGTTCATATCTTGCAAGAATAACTAACAGTAAATTACACCTGAAATTGATTTTGTGGTACAGCAGCAACTTGGGGAATAATCAGGATTTTCCCTCAGTAGCAATGGCTTTACTGACCATGCTTGTGTAGGCCTTGTATGTGTTTGGACAGCAGAGCAAAAATAAATAGTTTTTGTGTGTTAACTTACTTGTGCTTTTTATTTCATTATTAGATGATAAAAAAAACAACAACACTCTAGTCTATAATTTCCTTTATTGTTTAAGTATCTTTTTTAATTGAATTCTGCTGTGTGGGAATGTGGCGGTGTTAGATCTGATGCAAAATTGCCTTGATAAGCAGACACAAAGAACCATCCTGCTCACTTTCATTTTTACATTGGAATGTTCACTCTGGCATGTTTAATTTCTAGCAATTACAACCTGATGTTTGGATTTAACTGTGACATTTAGACTACTCGCATCCCAGCATGGAACAGAGGTAGGAGTTTTACTCCACTTTCAATTGTATCATTCTATTTCTTCAGGAAAAAGAGAGAAAAACTGTATTGCCTCTCACTATAGAGACATACACGTGTTTACTCTGCTTAAAAATATTTGGTTCTTGTAGTACTTACATGCACCAGTTGTTTTTAAAGTAGACAATAGAAAGATATTGTAACATACCTTTTCAGTAGTAGAGAGATGTCAGTGAAATATTTCTCAGTGTGATACGGGGTAACAGTGGGGGGAGCGGGGGTGGCGGGGAGGGGAACACGGCACTGTGCATTCTTCAACAGTTTAGAACAAGGGTCGGCAACCTTCGGCACGCGGCCCATCAGGTAATCCGCTGGCGGGCTGCGAGACATTTTGTTTATATTGACTGTCCGCAGGCATGGCCCCCTGCAGCTCCCAGTGGCCGCAGTTTGCCGCAGGGATGTGCTGGCCGCCGCTTCTCGCAGCTTCCATTGGCCAGGAACGGCAAACCGTGGCCACTGGGAGCTGCGGGGGGGCCGTACCTGCGGATGGTCAACATAAACAAAATGTCTCGCAGCCCGCCAGCGGATTACCCTGATGGGCCACGTGCTGAAGGTTGCAGACCCCTGCTTTAGAAGTACTTACATGTTTTCAGTTTTTTTCTGAGACACATACTTAAAATGGGATTCTACTCTGAAAAGTGACTATGCATAAAGAGGCCATTTTCAAAGGCAGGAATGGTCAAGTGATTAAGAAACTGAAATTGTTTAAAAACTATCCATGATTTTCCTTCACTGAACCCAACAAAGAGAAGAAAATGAAGCTGAGATATGAAATATTTGTCATCAAAGCTAATGTCTAAAATACATGAGCACTTCTGACAGGAAATATGTGTGAGCATTAGTGACAGGTAAATCTTTATGAATAAGTTCTCTTGACAGAGAAAGCCTTATGTGCAGCTCCACTTAGGGAAACCTATATGTGTGAACCCTTGTGACAGGGAAAAAGTTTTATTATGCAGAGATAATAATTTCTCCATAGTTAAGACAAGACCCATTAAAAGCAATTTTTCAGCTGCCCACTAACTCCAAATATGAAAAATATGCATCGCCACTTCCTCATTTTTTCCCTCTTTCTCATATGTACCAGATACCTGTCACACAAGCAGCATGATAAAAGCATGCACAAGTAATCATATTGTTGTTAACATGAAGAGACCCCACAGGTTGGTCTACACTGAAAAGTTACACTGGCATGGCTAAAACTCTCAGAGCTGTGAAAAATCCACACCCCTCAGTGACATAGTTAAGCAAACCTAATATCCGGGGTAGACAGTGCTATGTCAAGAAAAGAATTCCGTCAACCTAGCTACTGCCTCTCAGGGAGGTGGATTACATATAGCGATGGGAGATCCCTTCCTGTCGCTATAGTAAGGGTCTACAGCAGCTGCAACTGGGCCTCTGTGGCATTTAAGTGTAGACATAGCCTAAGGTCTGGTCTATACTACCCGCCTGAATCGGCGGGTAGAAATCGACCTCTCGGGGATCGATTTATCGCATCCCGTCAGGACGCGACAATCGATCCCCGAATCGGCGCTCTAACTCCACCAGCGGAGGTGGTAGTAAGCGCCGCCGACAAAAAGCGGCAGAAGTCGATTTTGCCGCCGTCCTCACAACGGGGTAAGTCGGCTGCAATACGTCGAATTCAGCTACGCTATTCACGTAGCTGAATTTGCGTATCTTAAATGGACTCCCCGCTGTAGTGTAGATGTACCCTAAGACTGTAACCCAGGCTGCTTTATAATGTTGATTTTGAACCGTGATATAACTATACACAACAGAAAAACAAAGAAACCTTTCCTGTTTTAAAATATACAGTGTTAAATACCATTGAAAAGAAGATGCTTGGACATTTTTGAATAAACTAAGTCTTTTTTTTAGTTTAAACACCTTAAAATGGATCCTTTTTTAATTTTATTGTCTTCCCTATAGCTACCTAATGAAATTGCAAACTCAAAATTAGAACCATAGGTAGATTGTTATAATGGAGTATGTAAAAGGCAGTATTTAAGAGCAGGTTCAGTAAGATGTTTCAGAAATTAATATTACTTGAAAACTCAACACTATGTTCTGTCATGGAACCAGATGGAGAAAAGAAATGAAGGAGGGAGGCTATTTTTGTCATTGATCTCCAAACCAGTCTAGAATACTTTTCAAAACTAAATTGACACTATCAAAGCAACTCTTCGTTGTGGGTAAGAGCTGAGATTACGCAATTCGGACAGCTGTTCCTGGATCCTAACTTGAAATCACACCAAGAGATACATAATACCGTAAATAATATAAAGATTGTGTATTTAAAATACTTACAAGTCAAAAATAACTGGTTCAAACTGACCCAGGAACAAACTGGAACAAAAGGTTTAATTTCTCGATATATACAATTTTGATTGAAAAAGATGTTGATAAGAACACAACCCAGATGAAAAGCTGGGAGAGGGATTTGAACAAAGAAATTGATCTGCATGAGTGGATGTCTATATGGGAAAGGAGATATACATTTTCAATTTGTATTGCTCATATAGATAATTTGTATAAATTACTGTATAGATGACATCTGACTCCAGTTAAGACCCATCATATTTTAGGGAGGTGCTCTGTTACAAGGGTTGTGAGGAAAGGGGAACATACTTGCACATGTAGTGGTTGTCTTCAGGAATTAGACAGTTTTGGGAGGAAATTATTAGAGATTCATCTTATGAAAAAAAATGAGATCCCCTGACCTGCTGACTTAGTGCTCCAGTAAAGGATCTACCTTTTAAACAGAATGACAAATTCATTTATTTGTTATTGTTAGGCGCTAGACTTCGTATTGCACGTTATTGGAAAAATGTGACTTCTCTTCCTGTGGAGCAGTGGTAGGGTAAAATATGAACTGTCCTTGTGATGGAAAAGCTTTCATGCCAAGTACGTACACAAGAGAAGTGCCAAAAAGAGGCTCGATATTTAGAAATTTGGTCACCCTGTTTAGCGTACTCAGAGGAGGAGAGCTCCCCAGCCAGCAAGCCAGAATCTTTATTCGGGTTCTTTGAATATTAACTAGGGTTACCATATTGCAGCCCTGGAAAAAGAGGACACTCCAAGAAGCCCCAGCCCCGCCCCAACTCCACCCCTTCCCTGCCCCGGCCCCACCCAACTCCACCCCTTCCCCAAAGTCCCCGCCCCAACTCCGCCCCCTCCCCTGAACGCTCCGCCCCCTTGCTCCTCCCCCTCCCCTGCTTCCCACGAATCAAATGTTTGCAGGAAGCCTGAAACAGGCAGGCAGGCAGCAGGTAAACTGGGGCGGCGGGGGGAGGGGAGGGGCGCAAGGAGGTGCGGCCCAGTCCGGCCCGCCCGGCTGAGCGGCTCCCTCCGGCGGCCAGACAAGAGGCTCTAGCCCCTAGTGACTCCAGCTCAGCTCGGCTCAGGCCCCGGGGCACTGGCCCCGGCCCCGGCCGAGCAGCTCTAGCCCGGCCTTGGCTGAGCGGCGCCGGCCGGCGGCCGAGCACCCCCAACCCCGGTTGCTCTGTCCCGGCTCGGCTCGGGCCCCGGTTCTGGCCGAGCGGCTCCGGCCCGGCCGCTGGAGCATCCCCGGCCCCACCGGCCCTGGCCGAGCGGTGCCAGTCGGCGGCTGAGCACCCCCAGCCCCGGTCCCAGCGGCTCCGGCCTGGCTCGGTTCCGGCCGTTATTCCGGCTGAGTGGCGCCAGCCGGCGGCGGCATCTGAGCTTGCAGCCGCCTCCTCCCGGGCTCCGGCTGCTGTTGCGCTGGGGAGAGCGGCGGGAGCCGGGAAAGTTGGAGCCCAGGGAGGAGGCGGTCCCCTTACTATGCCTCCCTATTTTCCCGGACACGTCCCGCTTTTTGGAAATTCCTCCCGGATGGGGATTTGAGGACCAAAAAGCCGGACATGTCCGAGAAAATCCGGACGTATGGTAACCCTATATTAACTGATCCTGAATGAGTAACAAGTTATGTTGGATGTTAACATTTTATTGTAGCTTTGCTTTAATAAAAAGTTTGTTTTAAAACTAAACTAAAAGGACACTCCGAGTCCAGAATGTGGTAAAACTTGGTCTCCTCCTCTCCATTCACCTTACTCCCCTGCATGTGCTACCCTAGTCAGTGGCCTATATGCGAAGGAGAAGCACACTGGGGTGCGGGGTGAGCAGACAGGAAGTTGGCAAAGCTTAGGCTCTGATACACCCCTTTTCCTCCAAAGCACTGACCAGTATAGCTGAGCTGGCATGGGAGCGGGGAAATAATCTACACTAGGTATAAAATTGGCAGAGATTACTTTTCCCCTGGAGCAACAGGATAACTAGGGACTAGACCCTTTAGTCACAATCTAGAGTTCCTGGTCTGCTCCTGGGACTGTGAAACTAAGCGCTGCCCCTTACTCTGCCTCTGTGGTAAAGCCGCAGTTGAATGCTTAGTGAGACCTCACACCATTACTTTTACAGGGACTGGTAGCTTTACTCCTCTTGTCCAGACAGGGTAACTGCAGCACAGCAGAGTGACTTGCCACAGGAAAGCTGGGAACAGAATCCTAATGTGGGACAACCTGATCACAAATGCCAGGTTTTGTGACATAAGCAATGGTTGACACAAACATTGCTTCAAATCTCTGTCTGTAGTTAGGTCAGCTGTAAAATGAGCAAATAATGCATAAGTGCCTTGGGAAGAGCTTCGAGATCTACAGGTGAAAATGTGCTAGGTGAGTGCAAAGCATTCTTAGGAGCCACAATGTTCAGCTGTGGTGACTAAGGCACAGAGAGGTCCAGTGTCTTGGCTGAGAGGTGCTGTGGCCTAGTTGGTTAGGCACTGGCTGCAGAGCTAAAAGATTTGGATTTTAGCTTTGTAGACCAGTCCAAGAAATGTTCTCTTGTGAAACCACATGGCATCTAGTGCAATCTAATTCATTCCAAAGGCAAAACAGACAATAAAAAGAAAGAAAAAAAAAAAAACCATACTCCTCAGAGTTATCTTTACGAGCCAGAATAAAAGTAATCCAGGGCAGAGACAGGGGTGTATCCACTAGCGGCAGGAGCATGCTCTCATCTCCCCTTCAGTCTGAACACGGGTTAGTTTGACCCTTTACTAAAATCCTGCACCCTCAAGGAAGGAACACAGGATGAAATATCCACCATTGAGATTCAAATTCTGCCTCAACCCACCAGCTTATGTATTGAGGCAGAATCTGGCCCTCCATTTTTAATTTTCTGAAACTTCAACCACAACAAACCAGAGAAGAAACTGAACTGCTTGTGAACTATTCAGCTGCTCTTCTTAGTTTAGAGCCTTTTTGCCTTGGAGGGCTTTTTTAGTGCAAGATGTTTGTTCAGATGATCATTCTGAGTATCATTAGCAAATAAAATCACTAGGATTTCCCTTTTTCATAGTATTTTCCAAAACTGTACTCTGGAAACAGTGAGTTGAAATCTGCCTATTAAAAATAGAGAGTTAAGAACAAGAAATTATTTAACCCTAATTTTAAATGATATGTGGAGATTTCAACAACGTGCAGCAACTAAAACTTGAAAAACAAAAAAGATTTTTAAACTAGACAGACAACATTTGCAAATAAAATTTTACATCTTGCCCATAATTTGATTTGCCATTTGGTTTTATAGATATATGGAATCTAGCAAAAAAACATGATTTGATAGATAGATAGATAGAATTTGGATGGGAGTGTGGCCTAGTGATTAGAACAAAAGGCCAGAAGTTAGAATTTCTGTATTCTTTTCCTGTTCTCTGAGTTGATTTGGAATGTAGCCTGGAACAAATCAGTTAGTCTCTCTGCCTTTCAGTTTACTGAGCCTATCGTCTTCAACTCCAAGATGTAAACGTAGAGGCCAGCTCCTAAAATGGACATGCTATAGAAGTGAGTCCCAATCCCCACTAGGGAGACATGGTTACTCATGGCTTCCTGGACCAATAATCTCTCATGTGAGGCAAATGTTAAATTTGATCAGCCACAAGTGATCCAAAATGGACTAGATCCCCCATCAAGTCATAAAACTAGAGGATTCTGTAATCTGGAATGCTCCATGTAGTTCTTCTCTGGAGAAGCTATGAGCTCCATATAAACCAAACCTCATACTTGACCACATCTGGGGAAACCCTAGTAACTCTTACTTGGAAAGGAAATGTAGTCACAAAAATAGAATAGTTATGTCTGGAGGTCCCCTTGTTCAAGATAAACTCTCTCTTTCCTCTCCACAATCCACATGCAATTGAAGATTTCCTCCTAAAGAGGATGGTATAGGAGGGGTCTGTTCCTCAGAGTCAAAGGACTTGCTTGACTTTAGTCTTACTTCAGAACATTGCTGCCTACCATTGTGCAAAGCATAAGGTGAACAGTCTCAAGACTACTAAAATAGTTTCACAAAGAGATCCCAAAAGGATGGGAAAAAATCTCCTCAGATACCTGTCTGGCTTGACAGAGCATTTCCTCCCCTGAGAGGTACTCTGCATCTGAAGGCAAAGAAACCAACCGCTTTTGCACATCAGGTGTCAGCCGGTCGAAAGAGCAACAGAAACGTAAGCATGGGATTGGACCGCAGCCTCAAAAAGTATCCATGACCATTTTATAGCAGTATCAACCAACAAGCAGGCCTTTATCACACATGGCCAAGAATTCACTGGGGAATGCCTCGGCATTATTAAACACGTCTGGCACAGTGAGCCTGATCATTAGATACACTGGCTGCCAGAAACATTCCCCCTCAATTTGGTTAGAAACAGGATCAACAGACTGTAAAACCTCACCAGGGGGTGCAGAGAGTTTAATTCTATTGACTAGCATCTTCAGCACAGCAGAAATAACCCCCGAATCAGCCACAGGAACCACAAACGGCTCACTCTCATTCCAGGGAGTTTTGTAAATAAACTGAAAAATTCTTTGCATGGAGACGGAATGAAAGTTGTTATTTTCCCATACACGCTGCATATCTCCATCAAAATTCAGGGATATGGGAAATTCAGGCAGTGCAGGAGCTGAAGTAGATCAACAAAGTAAAGCTACATTACTAGATTAAGTAAAAAGTTGTCCTGACAACAGAAAACCCAGGTCAAAAACCATCTTCCCTACATAAAGCAGTAATATTAGAAAAGTCCTTCAAAGTGCTCACAGATCTCACTGTCATAGGTTACTGTATTTGTTTCCAAATCCCTATCTGACCCCTATCCCTCAAGAGAAGAGGCCCATAAATCTTTCCTGAGCATAACAGACTGCAGCTGGTCTATTACCTCTCCTTATTTCTAGGCAAGATGGTCTATAATATAAAAGGTGATGTAGAATTTATAAGCTATTATAATAAGGAAGACCCAGCAATTGCATGACAAATGTCACCACCAGCCAAAATCCAGCCAGTTCATGTCTCTCAGCTACTAGTAGAGAAAGTGTTCATGCTAAGCGAGGTAAAAAAGAGGAAGGGAAAAATGTATGCAATGTATTTGTAGCCGTGTTGGTCCTAGGATACTAGAGAAACATGGTGTGACGTTGTGCAGTCTATATGGTTTTATAAAAAACTTGATAAGTCAATATAATGTAACTGAGATAGTTTTAGAGAAAATACGGTAATAAGTGAATGTAAGTAACTGGGATATGCCTCATGCAAAAGGTCTCTTGTAAGGTATCATTCCAAAGCTTATAATCTACTGAATGTGATCATCTGATTTGTATAAATGTACCACTCTTGTATCTAAAACTAGAAATATAAAATGTAACTCTGAGGGCCTATTGTAATTGTGTAAAGTGTGGACCATTAATGATGGTTTGGAATCTTGATGACTCCCATTGTCTGCAGATGGCTGTATTTACCTGTGAGTCTTCCTGTATATGTGTGTGCTGGCAAGTGAGTAATGAAGTCTTGCAGTGACATGTGATCATGTCACCTGAACTGGAATCCATCTTTAACCTGGTGCTTTTCCAGTGAGGGGGGGTGGAAACCCAGAGAGACAAAGAGTTCCCGCCTTATGAAAAAGATATATAAAGGGGGGAAGAGAACAGAGAGGGAGAGAAGCCATCATGAAGAATCCCCTAGCTACCACCTGAGCTGCAACAAGAGCTGTACCAGGGGAAAGAATTGTGCCCAGGCCTGGAAGGTGTCCAGTCTGAGAAAAACTTACTGAAACATCTCTGAGGGTGAGATTATCTGTATTTAGTTTGATTAGGCATAGATTTGCGCATTTTATTTTATTTTGCTTGGTGACTTACTTTGTTCTGTCTGTTACTACTTTGAACCACTTAAATCCTACTGTCTGTATTTAATAAAATCACTTTCTATTTAGTAATTCACTCAGAGTATGTATTAATACCTGGGGGAGCAAACAACTGTGCATATCTCTCTATCAGTGTTATAGAGGGCGAACAATTTATGAGTTTGCCCTGCATAAACTTTATGCAGGGTAAAACGGATTTATCTGGGTTTAGACCCCATTGGGAGTTGGGCATCTGAGTGCTAAAGACAAGCACGCTACTGCAAGCTGTTTTCAGGTAAACTTGCAGCTTTGGGACAAGTGATTCAGACCCTGGGTCTGTGTCTGGAGCCAAACGGGAGTGTCTGGCTCAGCAAGACAGGGTGCTGGAGTCCTGAGCTGGCAGGGAAAACAGAAGCAGGGGTAGTCTTTGCACATCGGGTGGCAGCTCCCAAGGGGGTTTCTGTGATCTAACCCGTCACACATGGTGGATGAGATAATATCTTTTATTGGACCAACTTTTGTTGGTGAGAGAGACCAGCTTCCAAGCTTACACAGAGCCCTACATCAGATCGGGGAAAAATGTAAGTCTTGGAAGGCAGTCATTTTGGTGCCTGTCTATTCTGAGGGTTTCCTTTTAATGGCCTAATCCTGCAAGACGAAGATCCCCAATCACCCTTACACAGGGCAGGTCTTCACTACCGGGGGGGGGGGGGGGGTCGATTTAAGATACGCAAATTCAGCTACGCGAATAGCGTAGCTGAATTCGACCTATCGGAGCCGACTTACCCCGCTGTGAGGACGGCGGCAAAATCGACCTCTGCGGCTCCCCGTCAACGGCGTTTACTCCCACCTCCACTGGTGGAGTAAGAGCGTCGATTCGGGGATCGATTGTCGCGTCCCGACGAGACACGATAATTTGATCCTTGAGAGATCGATTTCTACCCGCCGATTCAGGCAGGTAGTGTAGACCTAGCCTCAGTTCAAAGGTGCTAGGGTGACCTGATGTCCCGATTTTATAGGGACAGTCCCGATTTCAGGCTCTTTTTCTTATATAGGCTCCTATTACCCTCCACCCCCGTCCCGATTTTTCACACTTGCTGTCTGGTCACCCTAAAAGGTGCACATATAAAACGCAAAATGGACCACAGAATGCCATCTGGAGATGTGTCCCCCATCAACCCTCCTTCTTTCCCAGACAAAAGAGAAGGTTTATTTACCTCCTCTATGCCTAAACATACTGTATATACAGGGCCAGCTCCAGGCACCAGCGCAGCAAGCAGGTGTCTGGGGCGGCCAACGGAAAGAGGCGGCACGTCCGGCTCTGCGGCGGCAATTCGGTGGCGGGTCCCTCAGTCCCTCTCGGAGGGAAGGACCAGCCGCCGAATTGCCGCCAAAGAATGAATCGGCAGCGGTAGAGCTGCTGCCGAAGTGCCGCCGACTGCGGCTTTTTTTTTTTCCCGCTTGGGGCGGCAAAAACGCTGGAGCCGTCCCTGTGTGTATATACTCAAGACTGAATGTTTTTCTAAAAGATGTGTGCTATTTCAAACAGGAATTTATACAGGGAAATCCTATGGCCTGTGTTATAAGAAGTTGATCACAATGGTTCCTTCTGGCCTTAAAACCTCTGAATCATAAATACACTGTTGGATTCTCTATGTGCTACTAACATTATGCCCGGTATTAAAGACTGCAATTCTGAGAAAGTACCTTTAAGTCAGTGGGGTTGCACAGGTAGAAATGAAAGCAGAGCCTGGCCCCAGAGCTCTGTTCTCTTGTCTGTGACTTTACCCCACTAGAGACTTTTATTGTTGAGTATTGAAGAGATGCTCATTTACTTGCAAGCTGTACAAGGATCACTCAGCTCAGACTGTCAACATTACACAATTACAGTAGCATTTGAAAGTTTCCCACATGGTCTTTTGAGACCAGAGCTTTTCTCTCTCCGTTTGTTTCAGAAACCACAGAAAGAACAGCAGGAAATAACAGATTTTTCTTGACATGCTGGGGAAAATGAGAAGGGCATAAACAGCAAGAACCCATAGCCCCATATAAAAATTATGATTTTCTACCACCTTGCTTGCAATGTTAAAAAAATTAATGGGTCATGTAGCTAGCCAGCCCACTGTTTTGGTTTACTCAATAAATGTGTTTTCTATTAATAACCTCTTCCCAAGCCTGTGTGTAAATTCTGATAGGTGGCATGGATCAAATGTTTAAAGTGAATAGAATAGTGTTTTCTTGTGCAATAATATCTTTACAGGAGTAACATCCTTATAGGATATAGGTAAAAACATCTATATATTTTCCATACATTATCTAATTATATACTATATTGTATAATAACTATAAGGAGTATGGCTCAGTTAGAAGCACTCTCATCTTTGAAGTAGAAGATTATGGTTATGAGTTAAATCCATATCTCACTCACACCAATGTAAATCAAAATCCATTGTTTCTTCAATGGAGTTATTCTGGATTTACCACAGTATATATTAAATCAGAATCTACCCCATGAATATATCAACCTTTGAACTTCTGTGCCAGGAGTGAGGGGTGGCCAAACTTACTGGCCATCAGAGCTGCATACCACAATCTTCAGAAGTTCAGGAGCTGGGACACTTCTACTGGGGGCAGGGGCTCGGGGCTTCAGCACTGTAGGAGGCGCCTGATGGAGCTTGAAGCTTCAGACATGTTCCTGCTGAAGCTGCAAGCCCTGAGCCCCACCTCCCCACAGGGCTGAAGCCCCGATCCCCCCCTCCCCACTGGGCAGAAGTCCCTACCCCATCACCCTGCTGCAAAGCAGAGGTCCCAAGCTCCCACACCCTCCTTTGGTAGATGAAAAAAGGGTGGGAGCATGGAGGTAACGGTAAAAGAGCCACATGTGGCTCGCGAGCCATAGTTTGGCCACCCCTGTTCTATGCAATGCTGGTAGTGTAATTCTAAGGGATACTGCATTATTAGAGGTACTGTTAAACTGAGTTCCTTTCTGTCTCAGGGGCAATTAAGAGCTCATCAAACTTTTCCAAAAAACACGGGGAACACTCTAATTGTTGAGTCAACATTCCATCTTCCGGTGAATAAGTTCTAGTGACCAAGATTCAATTTGAGATGTTCAATTTTATGAACTTTATGATAATATGAATGTCTCAATCCCCAATTAATTCGTAAAAGAGGGGTTCTACTGTATTGTTGGACATAAGCAATGTAATGGCTGCTTCACTTTTTACACAATCACATCTCTACCAGTCACTACACATACAGTATCTCATATTGGTTCCTCACATTCCACATCTAGATTAAGCTCCAGGCCCTCACTTTCAAGGGTCTGAGCAAATCTATCCTAGCATACAACTCTGATTTCATCTCTTCATATTCTGCCATTTGCCCTGCCTACTCGTCTCAAATACCTACTCTCTTTGTATCAAAGACTGGATGTTCTTCCAAAAGAAATATTCTCTAGTTCAGACAGGAATTCATTTAGGGAAATCCTATGCCCAGTATTATACAGGAGGTCAGACTAGATTATCACAGTGGTTCCCTTCTGGCCTTAGAACCTGTGAATCTCATATTCTCTTCTCTGGGACTTCTATGTTGCCCCTTACAGTACTGTACAAGCAAAATTTTCTTGCTTCCTGGTCTGGCAGGAACCCACCCTTTCCTCGTTCAGATCACTCCTCAACATACATTTTTCCATGAAGCCAATCATAGGGTTTGTCCCCCATTCAGAGGTGTGGGATTCATTATTTTTAAAACCACACACACATCCCACTGAAGCTCTACGTAATGTACCTACCTTCTGGTCTTGTGCTTGATTGTTGTTCATTCTGAGCTTGATCCAGTGCTCATGGCAGCTAACTGTAAGACTCCTATTGACTTCAATGGGGCCAGTATTTCACCCTTTTTTTAAAATCAGCCATTTTAAAGTAGCCAGTGGTTTCCAATACAAGTGTTTGACTTTCAATACCAACTCCATTAGCTAATCAATTTTGCTAGGTTTTAGTTATATGATGAATATGATTTAAATAATTTTTGTACTCATCTTAAATGTACTAATTTCTGTTTTTCCAAATGTCTTGATCTTTTCGTGAAGCAAATATGTTTGACATTCCCTTTGGGACTAGTTCCATCACTCTTTGTGCACTATCTCTTGCCTTTGAGGTACGTGCCCTTCCCTCTCTCTCTCCCACTCAGACATATACCTCTCTACATGAGAAGTATCAGGGTATAGCCATGTTAGTCTGTATCCACAAAAACAACAAGGAGTCCGATGGCACCTTAAAGACTAACAGATTTATTTGGGCATAAGCTATCATAGGTAAAAAACCTCACTTCTTCAGATACATGGAGTGAAAATTAGATAGATGCAGGCATTATATAATGACACATGAAGAGAAGGGAGTACCTCACAAGTGGAGAACCAGTGTTGACAGGGCCAATTCAATCAGGGTGGATGTAGTGCACTCCGAATAATAGATGAGGAGGTGACAATTCCAGGAAAGGCAAAACTGCTTTTGTAATGAGCCAGCCACTCCCAGTCCCTATTCAAGCCCAAATTAATGGTGTTAAATTTGCAAATGAATTTTAGTTCTGCTGTTTCTCTTTGAAGTCTGTTTCTGAAGTTTTTTTGTTCAAATATAGCTACTTTTAAATCTGTTATAGAATGTCCAGGGAGATTGAAGTGTTTTCCTACTGGCTTTTGTATGTTACCATTCCTGATGTCCGATTTGTGTCCATTTATTGTTTTACGTAGGAACTGTCCAGTTTGGCCAATGTATATGGCAGAGGGGCATTGCTGGCACATGATGGCATATATAACATTAGTAGATGTGCAGGTGAATGATCCCTTGATGGTGTGGCTGATGTGGTTGGGTCCTCTTATGGTGTCACTAGAGGAGATATGGGGACAGAGTAGGCAATGAGGTTTGCTACAGGGATTGGTTCCTGGGTTAGTGTTTCTGTGGTGTGGTGTGTAGTTGCTGGTGAGTATTTGCTTCAGGTTGGGGGGCTGTCTGTAAGTGAGGACTGGCCTGCCTCCCAAGGTCTGTGAGAGTGAGGGATCATTTTCCAGGATAGGTTGTAGATCATTGATCATGTGCTGGAGAGGTTTTAGCTGGGGGCTGTACGCGATGTCCAGTGGTGTTCTGTTATTTTCCTTGTTCGGCCTGTCCTGTAGTAGGTGATTTCTGGGTACCCGTCTCGCTCTGTCAATCTGTTTCCTCACTTCCCCAGGTGGGTATTGTAGTTTTAAGAATGCTTGATAAAGATCTTGTAGGTGTTTGTCTCTGTCTGAGGGACTGGAGCAAATGCGGTTGTATTTTAGGACTTGGCTGTAGACAATGGATCGTGTGATGTGTCCTGGATGGAAGCTGGAGGCATGTAGGTAAGTATAGCAGGCAGTAGGTTTCCGGTATAGGGTGGTGTTTATGTGACCATCACTTATTTGCACTGTAGTGTCCAGGAAGTGGATCTCTTGTGTGGACTGGTCCAGGCTGAGGTTGATGGTAGGGTGGAAATTGTTGAAATCCAGGTGGAATTCTTCAAGGGCCTCCTTTCCGTGGGTCCATATGATGAAGATGTCATCAATGTAGTGCAAGTAGAGGAGGGGTACTAGGGGACGAGAGCTGAGGAAGCGTTGTTCTAAGTCAGCCATAAAAATGTTGGCATACTGAGGGGCCATGCGGGTACCCATAGCAGTGCCACTGACTTGAAGGTATAAGTTGTCCCCAAATCTGAAATGGTTGTGAGTGAGGACAAATTCACAAAGCTCAGCCACCAGGTGTGCTGTGGTCTCATCAGGGATACTGTTCTTGACAGCTTGTAGTCCATCCTCATGTGGAATATTGGTGTAAAGAGCTTCTGAAGAAGTGAGGTTCTCTACATGAGAGAAATTTAATCCGCGAAGTACTATTTATTTCCCCTAAAATGATTGTAACACATCTATCACTGCACAAAACCATGCCAGATGGTTTACAATCATGCTAAAACACACCACTTGGAATACATTCATTTTCAACAGAGCTGAATTCTGGAGGCGCTAGTTGCAATTCCATAGTTAAAACTGAGTTCCATTTTGCACTGAAAGGAAGGAGTCAAATCTTTTGTTTTGTATGAAAAATACAGCATGCCCTCCCCAAACTTATGGCATTTACTCTTTGAGCCCAGACTCATCGCTCTGAAAATTTATAAGCAATTCTGTTTATTTAGTTTATAAATGAAAAATATTTAAAATGGGTCTTAAGAAATTCAACAGCTGTGTCCTTCTTTCTTTGTTCTGAATGATCTTAATGACAGACTGATGATGACATCAAATTTTCCATGTGGTTAACATTAATTGAAATATTATTCACAGGCTATATTTGGAGAAATTAAATTGCAATGAAACTAAATTATTAATGACTATTGTATCTAATTATTATGATTATTGAGACAACAGAGTCAAGTAAACAGCTCAGGCAACTCTTAAGTGGGGTCATTATAACATCAGAGGTTACTAATTAAACCACCACTCTTGCTTTAAAGCTAATTTGCATGCAACAATTCTGTTGGTTGTAGTGAGTCAGTGATGTGAGGGGGACTGGGCCCAAGTATCAAAAGTTCTCATTAGTAGACTACTGAGCCCAACTGTCACTATTCTTCAAAGGTTTTGTGGCAGCATGCCAGCTTGGGCATTGGTACTTGAAAGACTCCTTGACTTTTGGTGGCTCAGTGTTAGCACTGCCAGGGGAACTGAAGGATGAGTGCTGGGAAGAATCTTAAAGCACACACTCAGACAGGGCTCCTTCCCCCCCCCTTTCAGCATGGCTCTCTGAACCAACATCAACTACAAACTAAGGACCAGATTCTCCAGTATACTTCAGCTTTTTTGTGCTACTCTGGCAATATGATGCAACTGCAAATACAATTTAATTTCAGCGATTCTTTTAAAAAAACAAGGAAAGTCAAAGAAAAAAAATAATTAAAATGGAGTTAAGATTGAGAGTATTCATTGGTAACTCAGAGGTTACAAAAAAATTACAAGGATATTGTAATCATACTACAACCTAGCATTACAAACCCAGGAAATTCAGAGTTAAGATTACACTTGAAGACATCAAAATATTTTAAGGTAAGAAATGCACAGTTAAGGCACCCAAATAACCTTAACTTTGCTTTATAGTAACACCATGAGGAGGAAAAATAGGGGGGGAAAGCTACTGTGTCTTTAAAAATCAGTTTAAGTTAATCAGACCATAAACACTTAACTACCATGATCATTGTTCTATGCATTAGGCTCATGGTTTCCTAGAGGTGGTTGGATTTTATTTGTCAGATACTCTATTTAATGAATATTGCTGTTATACACTGAATAATTTATGTGACAAATAATTTTCTTGCCAATTCAACTAGCTGACTAAAAACTATTCATTTAATACATTATTTGACCAATAATAACAATATTTGTCAAATAATTTATCCAAAATTACACCAGTGTCACTAAGAACAGAGAGTTATAATCTAACAGTGCTCATTTAGGTAAGTGCACATTTCAGAAACATCTCTCCCTGCCCAAAACACGTCAGATGGAATGGTCCATTGGATATTTCATAGCGTGAGATAACAACTTTTCAGTTGACATAATATTCAGCCAACTTACAAAATATTCTTGGCACTTCAAAAGTATCCTAACTGGGCTCCGTGGAGGAGAATTTTTCTAGTAGCAATGGTGTTGGAAAAATTGGCACATTTGTCATGCTGCAAAATAATTAATTTCAGAGAATGCAGAATGAATGATAGAAGTATACCACACAGAGTATTAGAATCATGTCCAATATAATTTAATTAACAATTAAATAGGGCTTTGGTGAAGACCAAACACCCCCCAGATATTAGAAAAACATTAAATCACAGCAGCTATTTTTAAAATGTCCAACATGATGAATGTTTGGCAGCTTGACTGGTGGCCAGCGGCTTGCGGCAGTACATTGGGCTGCCATGAGCCAGAGCTTGTATTTGAAATGACCGCAACATCGCCACTCCTAACACTGAGCTGCCGCAGTCAAGTTGTGTTTAGATGACACAGTCAGCTCCAAAAACAAGAAAGAGGAAAGAAACAGAGGAAAAGTTGAATTGTGCCTGGCTATGTGGGCATTCCCTCTTGGTTGCTCCTGGAGCATCCTTGGTGAAAGTGTTTGATGGGGTCATGTGTCTTGCCCTCCTGGGCAGGTGAGAGTTCCATATGGGTTTTATAACCAAACTCCAATGGATAAAACATTCACTGTAAGGAAGATTCTTGCACTTGGCAGGGAAGGAATTAGTGCCAAAATTTTCAAACTAAAATTAGGCAACTAATCCCTTATTTAAACTCTTAAACAAGTAACTTGATTTTCAGAAAGCCTGAATCCTGTGGGAGTTGCAGTTGCTCGGGATCTCTGAAATTCAGTCCATTTAAGGAGTCTAATTATGAGATTAGGTGCCTAACATTAGGCACCCAAGTTTGAAAATTTTGGCCTTATCTTCTCAGTGCTTCGTTTTTTTCATCTTCAAAATAGGAATAACACCTGTCCCATACGAATGTTATGATGCTTAATACACTAATGTTTACAATATGGATTTGGGTGCTTAATTTTAGGCTGCCTCATTTGAAAAATTTGACCCAAATTTTCAAAAAGTGGCCTCTAATTTGGCACCCACTATTTTTCACATGCAACTTGTTTCATGTGATCAATCTTACTGATACAAAGATTTTCACATGTAAATTGGGTACTTCATGCACCCATCTCCCCTGCAGGAGCATGCAGACGTGGTAATAGTACACAGCAGTTGTGCATAAAAATTTTTCATGCACAGAGCTGAAGACTGGGTTGAGGCCAGTTGAAAATTTAGCTCTTATTCATTTCTAACTTCTGCTTGTGACTGGAAAGATTAGAACAGTGATTCTCAGCCAGAGATGCGTGTACCCTGGGGGTATGCACAGGTCTTCCAAGGGGTACGTCAACTCGTCTAGATCAGTATTTCTGAACCTGGGGGTTGTGACCCGTGGGGGGTGGGGGGGAGGGATCACGGGATGGATTTAGGAGGGTTGCAAGTGCAGGGCTGGCATGAGGGGGTGGTAAGCGGGGCAATTGCCTGGGACCCCATGCCATAGGGGACCCCACAAAGCTGAGTTACATGCTTCAGTTCCAGGTGATGTGACTCGGGCTTCAGGCTCCTGAAAGGGGTACAGTAGTCTGGAAAGATTGAGAACCACTGGATTAGACTACTGGAAAACAGGCTGTTATGACTGGGCATACAGACAAAGGAATCTGTTCTGCCCGCTGCAAGGGGTGCTGCATTTCCTGTAAATTAAGCAAAAAAGGATGGATGAATTATTCCAACAAGGAATGTACCCTTTGGGAATTGTCCCCAGCAAACTAGAACTGTGGTTGGTGAGCCAAGAGCAGCAGGGAAGAAGAAAAATAACAAAAAGGGTCAGAAATTTCAGGGATAGAGGAGGAATTTATAATCAAAAGGTCCCTCTCATTCCCTATGTTGAGCACCAACATTAGCCAGCCCAGTATTTATTTATGCTGTAGTTACTGGATTAATATTAAAAACTTCCTTATGTCTGCTCTCCCTTTTATATTTACCAGTACTCACTCTGGCCCCAATTCATACATGCTTAAATCCATCCCTATTCAGAAAAGTACTTCAGTATATGGTTAACTTCATGCATGTGTTCTAGTCCGTTGACTTCTATGAGATTTAAATATTTGCTTAAAATTAACCACATGCCTAAGTGCTTTCCTGAATAAGGGCCCCTGTCCTTAAAACCAACACATTTTCTTAAATTGTAAAACAAACAAACAAACAAAATCCTTACATTGAATTTGCCTGCATATAAACGTAAAAACAATCTCCAAGCCCTGTAACTAGTTCAAAGACCAATTACAATGTATTTTTTAAAAGGGCTTCGTGCAGAATGACCATCTTTTCAAAATGCTAAAAAGGGGACACATGCAGGAGCCCTGCCCCCTCTGTGGCCCTGCCCCTGCTCCTCTTCTTCCCCCTGAGGCCCTGCCCCCTGTTCAGGCCAAAAGCTGGAACCCAGCAGTGGTAAGAGCCACCCATGTGATTCCCATGTGGAAATCTCAGCTTTCTTTCTTTTTTATACAAATAGGTTTCTAGTCTTAATGGTTGCAGAGGAGCAGGGCTTGACTCTTAATTTTTTAAATGCTTCGGTTTGGCAACACTGATGCCTAGGCCTCTTTGCTGAACAGACAGCACAGGTGATTATTTATATTATAAAAACACACCAAAATTCTTTCCTACTTGAAACAACTAATTAATTTCATTAAAGGAATACTGAACAACCTTCAGAGGGGTAAAGAATTTGATTACTCACAATTTCAGCTAGAATCAAACTGGTGACCTAGAACCATCCCTGAACCATCTCTTCTACCTTACAACTGGTGTTTACTGTTTGTTAATATTTTTAGAGGCAATCATCTTGCTTTTTCCCCATGCTAACAACAAGGTGGCTGAAAATTAACAACACAGATTAAATGAAAATCAAACAGATTTGAGGCTGAATAATCAGGAACATTTATGTGAAGATATTTTTAATTCTCAGTTGAAGAAAAAGAGTCTAGTAATCATAATCCATATTGTGACCTAAAGTGTGCTTAAAAACTTACAGTACAATATAACCCAATAATAGTGATAATACTTCAGATAAAATGTGCAAATTTATAGGACCTTTTAGCTGAGGTTTTCAAAGCACTTTACAATGATCAATTAAGTTTAGAGTTGGGATGCATAATTCATCATTGCAAAATGCTTCCTCTCCCAAATTTGTGTACTGTTAAAGACCTATTGCATTCACCCAAGAGGTAAGTGAAGTATCTCTTACTTCTTGGGTGAATGCATGAGCTCTTTAACAGTACACTAGGTTGTGAGAGGAAGTAAACTTTGAATGCAGCTGAAACTGCAGGTGGAATTTTAGGGAGAACGAGTGTAACCAGATTGAATTGAACTTTGCACAGACCACTGTGGCCAATACTCCTACTCTTATTTAAAAAACCATGGAATTGTTAACATCCACAAGTGATCAGGCTTTGATCACTCAGTGATCACTCACTTTTACTGCTCAGCTGAAAGACAGACCTCCAGCAGGACAATGCCCCATGCAGAGACATTACATCAGTACTAAGGCCAGGTGTACATTAAAAAGTTAAGTCGACCCACTTACGTTGCTCGGGGGGGCTGTGAAAAATGTCGTGCCCTGAGTGCTGTAGTCAGGTCGACCCACCCCACTGTGTAGATGCAGCTAAGTTGATAGAAGAATTCTTCAATTGACGTAGCCACAGCCTCTCAGGAAGGGGGATTAACTATAGCTATGGGAGAACCCCTCTCGTTGCTTTAGTGAATGGTGACAGTGAGGTCACTTTCTAGTTAAAGAACGATCTCAGAAGGGTAATTGCCACCTACTGAATCACCAGCATCACTGTTTTCAGCACATTGGCATTCATTGAAGATCTTCCATCTGAGTACTGACACAGTATGGTCCTGCTTAACATGTGAGAATCTAACAACAGGTGGCATAGCCTTTAGGATGATAGAAGTGTCCTGGAAAGTTAGGATAGGCTGCTTTTTTCTACATTTCCAAAGCAGGGAGCAAGTCTTAGCCATGCACCTTCCATTTATATCAGACGTAACTGTTTGGCTGATAGCCCTCACAATACTTTGAAAATGTTGGGATTAGTTTCTTCTATGTGTAAACAACATAGGCCTGATTATTTTATAAGTTATACCAGTATCAGAAACAACTCCATTAACATCAACGGTCTTCATACCCCATGTCTACCAAAAAAGTAGAGCACATTAAAATGTGGACCCAGTTTAATATTCTGTGTTTTCTCCAAAATCAATTCCAGTATGAAATGAATCCTTGCACGCATCCTTTCCTTCGCCATTAAACCTATTATACTCTAGGCAGTGTAAAACTCAAGGTCTATAAGTACCTACACAAGGAGAAAACATAGATGACAAGAAGTCTATTCAATCGAGCAAAAAAAACACATAACAAAATCTAATGTTCAGAAGTTGGAGTCAGCAAAGTTCAAAATGTTTATAAGATACAAATTTTGAATAGTGAAGGTTATTAATCATTGAAACAGATTACCAAGGGAAGCAGTAACTTCTCAACCACCTGGAGTCTCTAACTCAAGACTGGATGTCTTTCTAAAAGTATGCTCTACTTCAGGGGTTGGCAACCTTTCAGAAGTGGTGAGCTGAGTCTTCATTTATTCACTCTAATTTAAGGTTTCACGTGCCAGTAATACATTTTAACGTTTTTAGAAGGTCTCTTTCTATAAGTCTATAATATTATAACTAAACTATTATTGTATGTAAAGTAAATAAGGTTTTTAAAATATTCAAGAAGCTTCATTTAAAATTAAATTAAAATGCAGAGGCCCCCGGACTGGTGGCCAGGACCCGGACAGTGTGAGTGCCACTGAAAATCAGTTCGCATGCTGCCTTTGGCACGCATGCCATAGGTTGCCTACCCCTGCTCTAGTTCAACCATAAATTATTGAGCTAGATGCAAGAATCGTTGGGTGAGGCCCTATGGCCTGTGTTATACAGGAGTTCTGACTAGATGATCACAGTGATCTCTTTGGGCCTTAAAATGTATGAAATATATAGAACAACTATGAGCTCTTTGACACTATGCAGAATAACTTAGAGACATTGAAAGCAATGGGGTTATTTCAGTTTTCAGTAACATAATCCTTATGGTCCCTTCAGACATAGTCAGATGTTGTTCCCCAACATAATTAATTTGGCTGGAGCTAGTATACACTGATGAGTCAGTGGATGGCATTAGAACTTTTCATGGGATAGCATCAGCAGTATTATGGTCTCATCGCTAACAGTGAGCTTTACGATGCTCATCAGTCTGACTCTGAGGACCAATAGAAAAGAGAGAAAGAAATAATTGTGGATAAAAGTAAATACAAAAAAATTAATGCTTTTACTATGACATGATGATTCACTATTTTCTCTGCAATTTGAGAACTGCTTGCTTCACAGGAATTTTCTGTCATAAATAAACTCCAGTTTCTTTAAAACCAACTCCACATTGTTACCTTATGAACAAAATTGGATATTCATGTCTCAAAGGGTTTTAATGTAGCATACCCACTGATTGAAACTCAGTATAGGCAAACTGATGGTAAGGTGCTTGTTGATTTTATCACACTACATTTGTGTAGAACAAGGGGGGGATCTCAAAAATCAGAGTAGAAACCATCCTTTTTATTTCACATAATTTTTCTCTTGTTGTGTCTAACCGACTGCTCTGAAGCAACTGAACAGATTTTCCTCCCTGTTGCATGAAATTATTGGCACAACAAAAGAAAAATGAAAACTACATATTTTTTCCAGATACCGAACATCTGTCCATACAGTTGTTCAGCATCACACATCTGTGCTGCCGTTTGCTCCTTTTTCACACCATGTAAGTTTGCTGCATTAATTAATGAGTGTTTTATTTGAGGGAATGTAAAGCTGCTTTGTATAGGTGGAATGGAAACAATGAAAGTCCTCCTGTCCTTTCAAAAGGTAGAAGGAACAGCTTTTTCTAGTTAAGAGCCTAAAAGCCATAGCATCCATCTTTCACATATATCCCTTCTTCTCTGAGTCACGTGTATGTTGTTCCTTTTCACCTTGGCACTAGAAATCTTTTTCTTCTAAGTAGTGTCTGCGTAGGGAAAAGGTTTAGTGAGTTTGATGCACAGCTGACTTGTCCAAACAAGAAATCATGTCCCGTCAGTAGGTCTAACTTTCTGGACTTTCTTTTCATGGAGTTTTTGCATTTCTTTCAGGCTATTGCTAGTGTAATGGAAATGCAGGGCTGGATTCTTTGCTACCCTATACCTTGTGTATTTACACCTGTGCAAAGGGCTACCATTCTGAACTGGTGTAAATAAAAGCACAAGATAAAAGGCAGAGATAGAGAAAATCACTGAAAAAAATCCCTTTAGTTTTCACTGCAGAATCATGACTGGGAGGGGTACTGGTCCACCACATAATCTCTACTAAAATGTGGTCCACATAATCAGAAGGTTTAAGATCCAAAGGAATGAGTGCAGGAATGGGTATTACAGACCTCCCAACAGTCCCGCATTTCATGGGACTATCCTGCTCTGACCCCCCTGTTTCTGTTGCAGCAGAACATTTCTCACATTAAGGGCTGCCCGGGGGGTGGGAGGGAAAGGCAGTTTGCCCCAGGCCCCCTCATTTGAGAGGGTCCCCAAATCAATTGTGGGTGCAGTGCCACTCAAGTGTGGCTCATCTGTCCCTCTGTTTCCATTTACAGAGAGGCAGATGGGCCAAACTTGAGTGGCAAGCATCAGGGAATTAGGTGCTCCAGAATTCAAAACCCCTCTCTGCCTCTTCCTTATTTTGGGACCTTAAGCAAGTTGCTTAGACCCATATTTTCAACTTTAGGGCCCTAGATCCATATTTAGGGCCAAATTAGTCAATGGTGTAAACTGGAACAATTCCATTGAAGTCAATGGAGTCACACCAAATTACAGCAATAGTGAATTTGTTCCTAAGGGCACGTCTTCACTGGCAAAGCGCTTTAATGTGGCTTGTGTAGTCACCTCCACAAGGGGAATAGCGCGGCTACCAGCGCTGGTGCACTGTGTACACTGGCACTTTACAGCGCTGAAACTTGCAGCATACAGGGGGGTGTTTTTTCACACCCCTGAGCGAGAAAGTTGCAGCGCTGTAAAGTGCCAGTGTAGACAAGCCCTTAGTCACATCAGTAAATCATTGATTCCAGAAGCACTGAGCACTACAGCTCTTCTTGACTTCAGCAAGGGTTGTAAGTACTCAGCGTCTCTGAAAATTACGCCACTCTCATTTGCAAATATTGGTCTTAGATGTTAACCTCTCTGCCTCAGTTTCCCCATCCGTCAAACGGCAATAATATCTTTTTACCAATCTGCCATGAGTATAATTAGAGAAATAATTAATTGATATTTGGATAGGATATTTTGAAAAGATAAAATGCTACATATGTACCAATTATTATTATGAATTATAAAACTACTAGTAACACTGAGGATATTTGTGTTACCAAATTCAACCTTAAATAATACATTAATTTGACTATGCTACAAAAAAAAAATTAAAAAAAATACATCTCTCTAGAATGACATAGTCTTTGCCTAACTTGCTGCTGGAAGATCACCTTAGTTTGATCGATTTCAAGGCCAGAAGGGACCATTCGGATCATCCAATCTGACCTCCTGGATTACACAGACCATAGAACTTCCCCAAATCATTCCTAGAGCAGATCTTTTAATAAATTAATGGAGATATCCCATCTCCTAGAACTGGAAGGGACCTTGAAAGGTCATTGAGTCCAGCCCCTGCCTTCACTAGCAGGACCAAGTACTGATTTTGCCAGAGATCCCTAAGTGGGCCCCCTCAAGGATTGAACTCTCAACGCTGGGTTTAGTAGGCCAATGCTCAAACCACTGAGCTATCCCTCCCGCCAGAAACATCCAATCTTTATTTTAAAATAGTCACTGAGGGAGAATCCACCATGACCCCTCATAAATTGTTCCAACGGATAATTACTCTTACTGTTAAAAACGTACACCTTATTTCCATTGGATCACTAGTTCAGACAGGAAACTATTTCCACTGACAGCAATCCAAAATTTTGGCCAAAAATTGCACCAACATTTTAAATGTTGACATTTTTTTACTAGCTATATGCGACCCTAATTCCCCTTAGCACTTTTCAACCCAATCCCCACCAATGTATCTATTCCCCAGATTGAGAACCCATCCTCTTCCCATGTAACTTCTTCACATTCAGAACCACTCCCTGGGCTCTGTACCCTTCCTGCCTGACACTCACAGACCCCAAATACGCCACCCACCCACATACAGGCCACCCAGCTTAGAAAACCTATCTCCAAGCTCAAAACTGTTCCCCTCCTACCTGATACCCACCACTTCCACAAGGCTCAGAAATCTCCCTTACTTGTTGCTGGATTTGATAATACAAGAGCGGAGGCAGCAGGAAGCATATAAGACAACCTTATGCTCTTCCTATGTGGAGCTGCCCCTACAGAAACCCTCACGACCGTAGACCTCTTCCTTCTGCCACCTAAAGTCTGGGAACGCCTGGGCCAGAAGTCCCACCAGAAGTAGCTCCAATCCCTCAATGGCAGCAGGTGGTATTACACCCTGCAATACCTCAGCCACACTTCATAGTTGTGACATCAGCGCTGATTCAGCAAGTTACTTACAGCACATGTCTATCTTTAAACATGTGAATGGTTCCAATGAAATCAGATTACTCACATGCTTAAAGTCAAGCACATGCTTAAGCAACTTGCTGCAGGTCCTTCACTGGTGGGTTTTTTTGCCCCATTAGCCCCATTTACTAGGCACCCAGCATAGACAAAACTGAAGTAACCATTGTATTCTTCTTCACCCTCACTGTCTGACCCCCTCTTGACACCCTTCTTCTGTCAGAGAGGAGGGCAAGGAACTTCTTTTGGAAGCCCACCTTTGAGTTTTGACCTGCTGAGGATGTTTAAGAACATTTTCTTAAGAGAGGGAGGAGTCCTATGAAAAGAGAGAGCAGCCTGCCTCTCTGACATCTACATATTATGATGATAGGAGCACTAGAAATACCTTACATAGATGATTCCTGCATACCTGACCTGGAAAAGCAGATAGCCTAGATCAGCTGCAGGCCTTCCAGCCTTGGGGACCTGAGACACTGTACATAGCACTGCCATCTTCTGCAAGCTTTACTACACACGTCTCCTCTGACTGGAGCACTACCAAGAAAATTATGACCCAATAGTGAATGGCCGTGTCACACAGTGCAAGGAACTGAGAAAGGGGAGGTTCCCAATGAAAACTAAAATCACCTAGTGAGGAGTGCAATACTGTAAACCTGGGGCCCAATCCTACCATCCTTCTTTATTCAGTGTTTTACTTAGTCTTTACTTAGGCAAACTCTCATTGTTTTCAAACTGAGGTAAGAAACTGAGTAAAGACCACGGAATCAGGATCAAAACCTTTCACTGTTTGGGGTAACTAAATTCTACAATGATATAGAAATATAATATGCATGATGTTCATCCTCTTCACAGAGTCCTCTGTATATTTTCACCTATGAAATTCCTATGGATCTTCACCAATGCCAAATCACTCACTGTAAATAAGTCTCTCCCCTCACCTACGAATTGGCTCCAGTGTGGTGAAGACCCTGTAAATGTTACTACTACAGTGCCTCACTTGCATCCTGAGGCCACTTATGCCATTAACCACTTCACCATCTATAATATCAGAGCACACCGTAAACACTTCAAACGCTGTTCAAACAGGAAAGCATGGAATATGATACAAGTAGTGAGTTCCACCAGATTAGTGCTCCTAAGGCACAGACCTTGCTGATAGAGTAATTATTTTATGGTTTAATGTGTGACATTAAGATATGGTATTTTTGTTCATGCAAAGACTTTTTTTTGCCCTTTATTTTTCACAGATGCTGACCATATAAAGAAAAAATCCAACCCGGGACTGTGAGACCTTTGTATAGGAGTATATTTTCAGCTTGATATATATCATTTTAAAATGTACTGGTTGGTGTACTTCCTTAGCATGATCTGCCAGTTACTATCTAGGAAGATCTCCAAACATTGTGTGCACACATTACAGAATGCTGTCTCTGCACTGATTATTTATAACGATAACACAGTGAAGCTCAAATTACACTTCGTTCTGGCTTCTGCCTTCTATCTTGTCTTTTTCTGTGTGGAGTGTTGAGGTACACCACATATAAGTTTGTACAGTGCCTACGGCTACAAACATTAATAAGAGCTATCACTTAGGAACAGTTCCTTACACTTTGTTTAATCTCTAATGGAAAGGATTCTTCTAAATATTTACAGCAGAACAGTTGTCAGAATGAGTGCTGGAAATTACTGGCATTTTCCCAGAGCGAAAAAAAAAGAAGGGGAAAAATACGGCTTTGTTGCTACACTCTTATGTTGATCTTAATATTTCAGGGTCTGCCTTCTGTAACACGATGGGATTGCATAACAAAAAGGTACTTCTAGAATAAGAGTCATTCACGTACAGTGGTTGAGAACCACTTTTGTATCTTACCCTTGTAAGAATTTCGCTCTCACTGCTAATCTTAAGGGAAGTGATTGTTTGTTTTGCAGACCCTGGAGTAAATAAACTGCATGTAAGGAAGGCAGCTGCTGCAAGAGATGAGAGAACTCCAGACAATCGTGGGTGTTTACTTAGGGCCCAGGCCTGCAAGGTGCTGAGTGCCTTGAATTTACCATCGACTTCACTGAACTCTCCCGAGGTGCTCGCTACTTTGCAGGATTGGGCCCTTGGGTCTTCGGCCTCGATCCTGCACACAGTTATGCACATGCTTCACTTTATTCCCAGGAACAGTCTCAGAGAGTCATTGGGACTACTCACCTGAGTAAAGATACACACAAAGCCCACTGAAGTCAAAACAAAGACTTCAGTGGATTTTGGATCCGTCCCTTGCAAAAGCGTTTGCAGGGTCAGGGCCTTACTTGGGTAAAATTTTCATTAATTTCAAACTGGGAGCTTTGCTTGAATAAGGATCTGGGGATTTGTCCTGTTAACTCAAAGCAGAGGAGACCCCTGCTCTAATATCCATTATTTGTAGGATTTGCCCTTGTTATAAGAAGTGTATGCAAATGTGTGTGTGTGTGTATGCATGCGTGTGCATGTGTGAGAGAGAGAAATCTCATTGCCTGAAACTGTGCTGCCAAGATAAACGTTGGAGCATTTTATAAATTAACTCTGTTCTGCATGTTTATTTTTCTTTTGGAGGTTCTAAAAGGAGACTGTTCAACTCGTCTTATTAGTAGCAGGACATTTTTTAGAGGAAAAAAACGTTAGTGCTCTATACTGGAAAGTATTTGCTATTTTCAGCTGAACGTATTCTTCCTTTCTGACCTGGCATATTAGATAAGATTTATATTTCTGACCTGACATTAGGTAGTTAAGATTTATTCTTCTATATTAACTTTACCGTGCTTGCAGGCGATTCATTTGCATCATGGGGAATATATTTATGGAAGAAGCAAAGGAAGTGCACAAAAGGTAGTAAAATATGTACAGGAGATTCCCATGAACTGGTGAAGATGGTGGTTCAGCTGGCAGCTGTCTCCCTTCTTTTCCCGCCCCCCCCCCTTCTTTTTCTTTGTTATTTCAACTTTAGAATTTGAAATGTTGAAGTCTGTTTCAATGGTTAATAACTTAAAAGCATCCAGACAACTCCAATATATCCATATGTATGCTGGGATGGCATGAATGCTCTCAGGGTTCTGCAGCAATGACCCAGGCATAAGTAATATTGGACTTGGTTCTGCTCTCACTCTGGCCAGTGTAAATCAGGAGTAACTCCACTGAAGCCATAAAGACTGGTGTAAGCGAGAGCAGAATCAGAATTGCAGTTTTTTATATCCAAAGGTATGGGCCCAGACAATATGTTAATGTCTAACTTCCTTTAAAAGGAGAACCACAAACACTCATGGAAACCTGGATGCACATGAACAGAAAGTTGGAAAGCTAAAGGCCTTCCCCAGCTCCCATTGTAGCCAGCGACAAAATGCCAATAGGAACAAAAATACTCCCTATAATTGTTGGAAGCCAAAGGACCAGATGACTCAGTGAACAGGTAATGGGAGCTGATGACTTTTACCAATAAATCACCAATTGAAATCCAGCCCTGTTTGGTTTTGACTTCAGATTTCTGTCATCTGATATTTGTTTGGATGTGTCCACACTATAAAAACTGCTCTGAGAACTGGCAACCTTGCTGGCTACCTCAGCAAGAGGACAAGGACTGAATGGGTTGGAGTCTCAACTACCCCCTCATCAGTCCAGGCTACCTAGAAGAAAGTGGAGAAACACTGGCCAGAATATACTGAATACAGTACTTACTTCCTGCTGAGAATTAGTGAGCCACTATTTCAGTGGCTTCAAACTAACACATTTCTCCAGTAAATTCACATGCACTGAATATGTTATATTTTAATGCTCCATAGCAGGCCAAGAAGTGGAGTTAGCTTTTTCCTTTAATGGACGCTATTCAGTTGCAGTCATGATAGAGAATAGAGATGTGCACAAAGTGTGGAAAAAAGATGGCTAGCTACATTGAGGTCAGCAGTTCTGGGCACTGAGATGTTTTGTGGCACTGGCAGGGGAAGGTGCGGGAATTTGGAGCAGTTATGGAGTGGGCACACCTAGAGACAATTTTCACAGCTCTGAGTTACAGTGCATGTGCTCCATAATTAATCAACGGACTTTCTATCCTGCTCCTGGACAGCAACAGAGACAGTGTCTCTGTCTCAGTGGTTCCTTCTGGGCTCAGTGCTATGGCGCTCCATGATGGGACAATACCTCAGAGGGAAGGGCACTCATGGATATTAGTTAATAGAAACTCAGGGTCACTTATTCTGGGAGGAGGGCAGTCATGAGTATCTAAGAAAGCATGGTGGTTTGATAGGGAATTTTTTTAATCATTTAAAATGTTTAAAGGAACTGAAACTCTCAAGCTGAGCACATTATTATTTAGCCTAAGTATCAGTGTGATCACCCTCCCACCCTCCCCACTTCTCCTATTTGGTACATTCATTTGTTGCACCATGTCCTTTACTCAGCCTCATCCATCAAACATGCACATGAGCAACTTTACACACTTGGCTGCTTGGAGATCCCAGGGCAGGAGGTCAAAAGATTTTCCTTGCTCTGGGAACATCAGCACTCTCTGAAACAGTCACCAAATTCAACACATGTAAATTACTGGGGGCAGGGCAAAGGCTGGATGCTAATTAGGACTGGGAAGGTGGCACAGTGAGGAAGTGTGAGAGATCAGAGAGCGTGTTGTAGTCATCAACACTGTGCTGTGTGGGCAAGGTGAGACATTATAGCAGGAGGAAAGCAACACAAGTGTTGCTCCCACCCTATTTAATGACAATTTGCAGATGTCTTATTTACAAATGACTGTTGTGGGTGGATACCCTTCCTCCCTTTACTGGCACCTTTCTCAAAGGAAATTCAGATTGAATACATTGCTGGTCTTCCTACCACTTAGTGTGAACAAAAATCCTCCAGCAACGACCATGCTTTTTAATTTATGAGGGTGTATGTCATTGGTAGTGTATGAACACTTGGGCAGGACACTGACCTCACACAGGTTTTTTTTACTGGTATAGCTCCATGGATTTCAGTGGAGCTACTTGCTTCTGGACTCAAGTGTATCTAAGAGCAGCATCAGGCTCTTCAGCTTTATGAAGTAATTCACCCTGATCTAGTCCCTTTGAAAGTCATTGGAGAGACTCTCATTGACTGGAAGCTGGATCAACGGTTCCACAGTGAACTCTAATGGAAGACCACATTTTAATCAAGCACACGCCCAGAATGATCTTGCTATGTTAATGAAGATTATTTAGTGAAAAATGGGGTTCTCTTTCTGATTTGCAATTGGAATGTTGGAATATGCATGTTAAGAGTCCTGTTCTCCCTCAGGAATACACTATAATTACTATTAACGTCAGTGAAAATGCTGCATGGGTATCATTGGGGAAAATGCAGCCTCTACTGCCATACCATCACTGATAACCACATTTCCCCACTCCTTGGACCATCCAAAGCATGTCAGGTAATGTTACCTTCCTCCCTGTCAATCTGACCACATCTTCAGCACTGTGGCAAACATTTTATGATGGGCTCAATGTTTTCAAAAGTGAACCTCAGCTGGAGTAGTTAGGCCTCAGCTGGAGTATTTAGGCCTCAGCTGGAGTATTGTGTCCAGTTCTGGGCACCGCATTTTAAAAAAGATGTGGAGAAATTGGAAAGGGTCCAGAGAAGAGCAACAAGAATGATTAAAGGTCTTGAGAACATGACCTATGAAGGAAGGCTGAAAGAATTGGGTTTGTTTAGTTTGGAAAAGAGAAGACTGAGAGGGGACATTATAGCAGTTTTCAGGTATTTAAAAGGGTGTCATAAGGAGGAGGGGAAAAACTTGTTCACCTTAGCCTCTAAGGATAGAACAAGAAGCAATGGGTTTAAACTGCAGCAAGGGAGGTCTAGGTTGGACATTAGGAAAAAGTTCCTAACTGTCAGGGTGGTTAAACACTGGAATAAATTGCCTAGGGAGGTTGTGGAATCTCCATCTCTGGAGATATTTAAGAGTAGGTTAGATAAATGTCTATCAGGGATGGTCTAGACAGTATTTGGTCCTGTCATGTGGGCAGGGGACTGGACTCGATGACCTCTCAAGGTCCCTTCCAGTCCTAGAATCTATGAATCTATGAATCTATGAACACCAGTGCATGCTGAATGAGGCAGGGCTCCATACAATGTGCTCTTTTGGGGGCAGACTCAACTAGGTGCAGTCAAAAGGGTAAGTAGAGGACTCACGAGGACTCACCAGAGTTGGTAGGGCAGAGGTCCAATATAAAGTTTGTTTTATTTTTATATATGATCCTGGCCAAAAAAAGGTCTTTCTGACAGACCATTGGCTGTGCGGAGGAGTTGTTCCAACCACAGAACTACCCCTATGAGGCTGTGTGGTCCTAGGGGTTGAAAGAGACAGCCCAGAGAATTAGGAGTTATTGGGTATGGGCTGAGAGAGTTCATTCGGCATAAGCTCTCCTCTCTGGGGGCAGTTCTGCAATTTCTATGACCAACCTCTTCTGGAGAGGACTGCTCCCTGGAAAAGACAGACCTCAATGTCTCCTGGATAAACAGTATAATACTTACTGGCAAATGATGCTAAAACTGGCAGTAGTAAATTGTTCATCTTAGAAAGCACCTGTTTGGCAGGAATGGCATGCAGTAGCAACTACAGACAACTGTAGGATTAGCTTGGAAGGCTCGTCAAGGAAGGTTTGCAGCCTCCCTTTCAATAACTTACTGATGGCTTGCGAAATGACTCTGGACATTCATGATTTGCTGTGGTCTTCGGTGGTGGTTCTCTTTTTAGTTAGTTGCCTCTTTTATGTAACAAATGAACCACAGAAATGAAGAAAACAAAAAGGAATCTCAGATTAATCTACTTAATTTGGGCTCTGTTGTGGTTTACGTTGAGGCTGGCGTGAGTGGCCCTGCTCCAGTGGGAGCCAGGGTAAGAACTGTGCTTCAGGAAGAGATGTGTGGTGTCTGCACCACATCTTGACAGAGTGCGGTATACACCTCCCTCTGTGGCCGGCCAACACTGCTGATACAAATGGGAACAGGACTATCTTTTCCCTGCCATGCCATGCCCACTTGTGCAGGCCTTCAACTTTTGTGCTCATCTGTGTGACCAGTCCTTGCCTAGGGAGGAGATACAGGAAGGGAGAATCGCTGAGAGCTCCTTCCTACCTTTTGCATCCGTGAAGGGATCAGACACAATCTGCCCTTGAAGAGATCACAAAACTGTGATATACTCAAATATAATTTGGGTCTCTTTTGCATTATTGGCTGAGATCCCAGCTCATCCATTCTGTTATGTTACAATGTATGTTGTTCTGAGATATTCAATACTTAAGAAAAAAAATTTAAAGGGACCCTTCTCTATGATAAACTGAAATTAAGGGGTCAAATACTCTCAAATCCCATTAATTTCACTGGGAAATGAGGTCACTCAGCACTTAGCAGTGTTGGACCCTTAGTCTTTTCCCTAAAAGTATAGTGTAATTGAAAGAAGCATGTGACTCCTACAGAGAAAGCAGCATTATATAATGTGTTGAATGTATGATTACAGTTGGGTGAATGATTCAGAATGGACAATTTATCCTGTGACATTTTCTGTTGAGGAATAGTTAGCAATTTGCTTATATTTATTCTTTAGCCAAAATTGTTTGTCACTTTCTTTAGCAAATCATTTGTGGCATGCAAATCCTTCATGAATGGTTTGCTGCAAATATTTAAAAGTGCATCATATTGGTTAATTACTTACACCATGTGGTATTGTTTTAGTTCCCTATGTGGATGACTTAAGTAACATATCTAACCAGGGCCCCAGGTCTCACACACTCTTGGCAGTAACACAGCATGAATTACAAATTTTACAACATAGAATTCTATATTCACTTCTGATTGTATTGGAGCATCTGAGCTTAAAATTCACTTTTCACAAGTATTAACACTAGCAAAGCTAGGTTGCTAGAACATTCATGGAACACAAAGCCGGCATGACTAAAGACAAAGCCAGTTCATTTCAAATTGCAAACAAATGTTTGCAGAAGCAGTCTTTGTTTCCCTTCCCATCCTTTGTCAGTCTTGTTTATTTAGATCTTAAGTTTTTCAGGATGGGGACAGTCTCTTAATATGTGCGTGTACAGCACTTAGGACAAAGAGGGATGATCTCAGTTGTGGCCTCTAGGTGCTACTCTAATATTAATATTTATTGCAATAGTCACGCCGATCTAGTAATACTGCTGTTTAGCAAATGCATATACAAATATTTCCCTCCAACTCTCATGTGAAATGAATATTCTGTGGTCTCACTTAGTTCTATATTAAGTAGGTAGATTAATATTCTATTCAGCAATGTAAGATGAAAAAAAATAAGTAAACCTCCTTTCTTCAATAGCCTAGAAAAAGCTAAGGATCTACATGCCAGTACTGATCTTTGTAACCGCAGTGAACAAGCAACGCAATAATGCAGTCAAGTGTGTGTGGGAGGCACACTGTGCAGACACTGGCTGATTTTCCTCCCTCTGTTTGGCTGAACTGGTATGAATCAAAAATGTTGTTATTAAAGTAAGCTATCATCAATCTGGTTGGGATTACTGGGTGTGCCGATAACACACATAAACTTTATAAATGTATTAATGTGTCATGCTTTCCCAGTTTGTTTTGTGTTGATATTTTATGTGAGCGTCAAGACATGTACTACAGCTATTGCTATACCAGCTGGTTACTCCTACATCTCTGGTTTGCATTTTCATCCAGTTACAAGTATACACTTAAAACAGGGCCTGATCTTCCAGGGTTGGCTTAAATGACACTGTTGTAAAAATGTTTCAGTTCTACCTATATTGCAGCTTCCCATCATTGCTACCACCAGTAGAGCTGCACCACTGGTGAATTATGATAATGAAGCTTGCAGGGCCTTGTGTGGGTGACAGAGGGGCAAAGGAAGAATTTTAGGGTATGTCGGCACTGCAACTGTGGCTGGCCTGTGCCAGCCGATTTGGGCTCTGCTGGCCTATTTAATTGAGGTATAGATCAGGGGTCAGCAACCTTTCAGAAGTGGTGTGCCGAGTCTTCGTTTATTCACTCTGATTTAAGGTTTTGCGTGCCGGTAATACATGTTAACGTTTTTAGAAGGTCTCTTTCTATAAGTCTATAATATAAAACTAAATTATTGTATGTGAAGTAAATAAGGTTTTTAAAATGCTTAAGAAGCTTCATTTAAAATTAAATTAAAATGCAGAGCCCCCCGGACGGGTGGCCCAGGACCCGGGCAATGGGAGGGCCACTGAAAATCAGTTTGTGTGCTGCCTTTGGCACACATGCCATAGGTTGCCTACCCCTGGTGTAGATGTTCCAGCTCAGGCTGCAGCCCAAGCTCTGGGATACTCCCACCTCGCAGGATCCTAGAGGCCAGACTCTAGTACGAGCCCAAACAACTACACTGGAATTAAACAGCCCCTTCGCCTGAGCCACGCAAGCTAGAGTCAGCTGTCATGGGCCAGCCGCAGGTTTTTAATTGCAATGTAGACATACCCTATGTCTTGACAAAGGATTTGTGCTATTCTCCAAGTTCCTACCTTGTGATTGTCACATCCTCATCCAGCATTTTCCTGTCCTCAGCAGCTGCCTCAGTGGAAGACTACTACTGCTTTCCTTAGTCATTAGTCCCCACTCCCTAGAGAGATCTATTCTATAGGTGTTTCTAACCTGGCATATGCTGGAAAGCCACGGAAATCATGAATGTATATTCATGAGATATCCAGCCCAATTTGTAGACCAAAGGGATTCACCCATCACTAGTCTAGACCAAACCTATAAGCTATTTTATTTTACAGTGCCCAAGAATCTTCTATGCACGCATAGAATATGTCAAGAGTCATGGTCCCTGTCTAAGAGATCTTTCAAGTCTAAATATAAATCATGACAAGGGGTGATGGTGGGTGGTGGGAGGGTGAAGTTTATAGCTATATGTTAACACTATTTAGTTTAGACACATGTTTCAGGGTTTTATTTTCATTTTTTAAATATAAATATATACTTTTTTCTGTTGTCACCAATCATTATTTTGTTAAGTGAGTCTGTAACATACCAACGTAAGATAATACTACTGTGGAGACCATGATGGGTTCAGTCAACCAAAGTCAAAAGCAAAATTCTGATTAACTTCATTGGTGCTGCAGTCTCAGTCTCCTTAGTAGTGATATTGTTCTTCATGACTGGAGGGGCTTAAATGATGAGGCTCCTTAGTTTGATGTGTTATTTTTAATCACAAAAATTAGTAATGAAATGCACCAGCTAAAAATATATATATTAACCAGTTTGTTATAGAATACAATTAAGTTTCTCTCTCTCTTTATTTTTATTTTTATTTTTTTGAACAACAGTACTATGTATGACTCTGATTACTATTTGCTACAAAAATGTTGTTGTTAAGGCAATCTTAAATAAATCCTGTTGGAATTTTCTACTTTGACAAAGTGTCTAATAATTAATTAATTATTTTCAATGCCCAGTATGAAAAGTTTTCCCATTGCCAAAAGTCCAATTTTTTAAATTATCTACAAAGCATTACTTTAGCATTTCTTGAAAAACTGGACTGTTTTTGCATAGTGGAATTTCTTCAGAATAATTTTTTTCTGAGGCATTCCTTGTGGTAACAGCAGGCAGACAGACTTTAATATAACTTAGGTTATATTAGGTAGGTTTCAGCTACCTCCTGTTATCTGATAAGAGCATTTTGTTATGAATAATTTGGGTACAAAGATGGCAAAGTGATGCTGTTTCGCTCTCATTCCAAAATTGCAAATGAGAGAAACTTTTCTTTTTGATATCTTTAACCAGCCTATTACATTTTTATAATTTATTTCAAGGCCAAGATAAGGCAATTTACTCAAATATTGGGCAGGGAAAAAGGTTCTTATGCGATCCCTGGATATTAGCAGATGAGATTTCCCAGTGGCCGTTGGTCCTAACATGATAAAAATTAAAATTTGGACACCCCAATAATCTCAGTGAATGGTTGGGTGATAGTTATGGCGAAATTAGAAGAGTGTTTTTATTATTCACAGATAAAAGGATCCAAACAGGCTAAGCAATGGATAATGAATACGCCAGATCTTGAAGTTCTTACTTTTATTTTATTAGGCAAAACTTCCATTGCCGTCAGTGAGAATTTTGCCAGAGTAAGACGTGTCAGTAAAAACTGACTGAGGACTTCAGGATTGGTCACACTAATATCAATTCTTAAAGGGACAAATTCATCACTGAGCTAAATCAATTGACATCAGTGGAAATTTCAGTGGATGAGTTGGTACAATGGGCTAAAGTGGTAAAATCGTTATTCTTTTTTACATGTGTGAGTCAGTTCAGCTTACCAGATGTACTACAAGCATAGATACAAAAAGGATGGAGCCTCATGTCCTCCTACATGGGTAACTGCCACATAAGGGTTGGGAAATTCTGCAAGTACCCAAATATTGGATTTCTCCTAAACCCCAAACCCTTTCTTGAGGTCTTGAAGACTAAGATCTCAGTCCTACTCCACTCAAAATTCAAGTTTTTCCATTGCCTTCAATGGAAGCAGGTTCAAACTCTAAAACCATTGTAAAAAGAGTATTTAATACATTTTAGATGCAAGATGGAGGCTTTTTAAAAATCTTGTTACACAATCTTGTTTCAGGGGGATCAAGAACTTGTAAGTATATAAATATTTTTTCAGTTCAATTGTAATTTTAACTATAGCGAGTAACTTACATTTCAAACTACACACTATTATGTTGACACTATGATTGCTTCATACTGATTCTCTATTCTTGGGATAGATTTTGGGATTTAAAAAGCAGCAGTATTACAATGCATATAATTTCATGACGTGTAACTATATTAAAAACTTATTTATATATGTATATATATATATATATATATAT